>NC_041230.1:46676353-46688764 GCF_002837175.3 Physeter macrocephalus | reverse complement strand
CCCGCCCCCCACCGTCTAGGTGGTCACAAAGCACCGAGCTGATCTCCCTGTGCTATGCGGCTGCTTCCCACTAGCTATCTATTTTACGTTTGGTAGTGTATATATGTCCATGCCACTCTCTCACTTTCTCACAGCTTACCCTTCCCCCTCCCCGTGTCCTCAAGTCCATTCTCTACATCTGCGTCTTTATTCCTGTCCTGCCTCTTCCTCTTCTGAGAAGACTTTCTGATCATCCTCTCTACATTAGCATCCCTCTGGCTGATCTCTTTCCTTGAACCTTTATTTTTCTTCCGCACACTTTCTCCAATCTATAATCATCTTCCTTTACTTACTTCATTTCATCTCTCTGGTTGTCCATGGTGTTCCCGACGTTTAACATGATGCTTGGCACATAATCAGTCTCATAATGTTTGCTGAGTGAACAAACACTTTATGGCACACAAAATACTTTTGTGTTATTTTCATTTACTCTTCAAAAATATTTATGAATGGAGGAAAATGAGATTCCCATTGAAGAAAGAGAATGAACTCAATGAGCTAAATTGGCAGATAAGTGGTAGAACTCACACTCAGACTTAATTGGGTCCCCACGTCTCCTGTCCCCAATGTCCCTACTCAACTGATGTTCCAGGTATAGTGGCTCCTAGCAGGGTTAAGTGATTTTCATGGAGAAACAGGGAAAGGCAGTGATTAAAAAGCCCTCTAAAAATGCTTCTGTATTAGGGATTAGCAATCTACTTAGTCTTGCATGTCCCTGGCCTCTGAGGTTAATCTTCGTGGCTGTCCTTTACCAGCCTTGAGTATAAGTAAGTAGTAGAAAATGAGCAACCTTAACTAAATAAAAAATCCAGACCTGATGGGGACTGTCTTAGAAACTGACAGCTTGTGAGCTCTTCAAAGGCAGGAACTATAATAAATCTTGATAAATCTTAAAAGCCACCATATACTGTGCACCGGGAGCTTAATTCTTTCAGTATTACTATGAGATGGACGCTATCATTTCACAAAAGGAGAAAGAGAGGCACAGAAATCTGAATTAACCTGTCAAAGGTCACCCAGCTAGTAAGGTGCAGAGTTGGGATTTGAATCTTGCTGACTTCAAGTCTGTTCTCTTCCCACCCCTCCCGTCTGCTTCTGCACAGTGATCACCTTTACCTGGTTGGTCCCTAGTACGTGGCCTCGAATAGCTAAGATGCTTAAAGCTTGATATGGCTGTTCCTAGCTGCCTTTTTGTGGGGATACCACATAGGGAATCTGTGTTCTATCCTGGTTTTTTTCAGGACAGTACCAAATCCAAATATGCTGATTCACTTTACCCTCCCACCCCTTTTCTTTTTTTGGCCACACTGCACCGCAAGCAGGATCTTAGTTCCCTGACCAGGGATCGAACCCGTGCCCCCTGCAGTGGAAGTGGGGAGTCTTAACCACTGGACCGCCAGGGAAGTCCCTCATTTTCCCCTTAAACATATGCTTTGCAAGCCAGGTGTTTCCACATTTGGGTTTGGAAGTGCCTTCTGGGGTATCCAGGGATGGACATCAATTCTCAAAGCGTCCAGTAGATCAGCTGAGAAGGACATTAACTCAAGGGTTTCCTCAACGGGGCCATAGAATCTAGAATAAATATAAGGGTGCCTTCCGGATGCAAAGCCGCATAGAATCCAGAATAAATATAAGGGTGCCTTCCGGATGCAAAGCCGTCGCCTTTCGGAGGCCAGACTTGCAAAGACTGCTGAAGTTTTCCCCCAAGTTACAAGTTGTAAACCATACAAATGTCACCCCCAGTCCCTCTTGGCTTCCTGCTCCATGCTATTTAAATAAAGGGCCTCAGTAGGGAAGCTGTAAACATTGTAATGAACATGAAGACACATTAATTAATATTAGGCTCTTGGGAGATCACTATGGAAGTCATTATCCAGGTGGCTTGGCTTCTGCTTCTGTCCTTTGTGAGAAATGTGGATGTGTTCTGTCGACAGTGAATACGGGGAACAACTGTTTCACAATCGAGAAATTTATTTTTGATTCATGACCACAACATAATTTGCATTGCTCCGCCTAACTTGTTGAGACCTATGGAGTAAATAGCAGGGAAAACTTGGTTTTGGAGTTAAATCACTCAACTGCCATTTCGAGTTTTTAAAAAAGGCTCCCTTTCATTTTATTATTGTTGTTCTCCAAAAGTAGGTACAGTGTAGGAATGCAAAAATAATTCCTGGAATAAATGAGCAGTAAACGTATGAAAAATACCTCGACTTTGTTAACCATCAAAGAGATGCAAATTAAAAGAAGGTTTTTGGGTCTTGTTAGGCTGGCACAGCTTAACCTGATGATAGGATGTCAGGTTGTCAAGGTGTGAATGGGTGCTCTCATACGCTGAAGACGAGAGCATGGGTTCATGCTACCATGTTGAGAGACAGTGTAATTAACCTACAATTTTACTTCTAGAAGTGTATCATCACAATATTCTAGCATGGGGATCAATATCTGTGTGCAAAGCAGTTCACTGAGGCATTGGATCATAAAGGGATGGATTTGATGAACACAAAAGTTCACCAAGAGAGAACAGATTAAATAAGTCATGACCCATCCATAAGGGAATATTATGCAGCTGTTAAAAGGGCTGAGGTATGCCTTATATTTAAGGTTACCCAAGGTTTAATAAAGTCAATTAATTTGTCTGCCAAGTACTTTGGATAGCCAACTCTTATTTTGTTAAAAGTATCCATTTTTAATCAGACGTTAAAGAAAACTCTGGACATACTATCTCCTAACAGTTAATAGGGGGTAATTCTGTGGAAAGGATCGAGAGAGAAAAAATGGCTTTCGCTTTTGATTTCATAAACTTTGGTATTCTTTCCAGGTACTTAAAATATTTTTAAAATGTATGGGGGAAAGAAATGTTTAGCAAGTTTAGGCTAATGGTTTCATTTACTGTAGAATCTACTTTCTCGGATCTCATGGCAAAAACGAGCAAAACCGCTTTGGGAGGATGATATTTAAAATGTGGACCCCGTCTGTTAAAAAACAAACAAAAGCATGTGTGCGTGCTTGAGTGTGTGTCTTGGAGGGTAGGGCATAATAACCTGAACTACAACTGATAAACACCACACAGCACACACACACACAGTCACATATTCAAACACCTCCCTGCATCCTTACTGGGTGGTCACCCCTTTGCTAGTCCTTCTTTATGATAAAGAAATGCTGGCAACAAAAGTATGCCACATCTTCTCCCCCTCCTTTTCCTGTCTTTGTCACTCATGTGAAATATTTTAATCTATCATTAAAAGGAGTAACAGAGAAGTGTAATATTTTATAAGGAAAAAAGATTCCACTTAAGAAACTTTGCATCAGACCTAAAGTGTATAAATAAATATTCCTGGAAAAGGGCGCCGTGTAATCTTAAAAACACGGCACAAGATAAGCTCCCTTTTACCCACCAGCCATTCGTGTTGTGTTAAATCAAGACTTTAATGTTGTTTGTATTTTTGGTGTGTTTTGTTACTAATGAAGTGAAATTGATAAGGAAATAGTGTCCTAACATTTACCTTGAAATATCCTGATATGAAAATGACTCAGGATGAGATAAAACATCACCCCACACTTTTCTTGATGATTTTCCTTTTGATTTGGTTTCGGCATATTGCAAATACATTGCCATCATCATTGTTCCTGACAGGATTTTTTTTTTTAATCTCTTAACCCAATTCAAGCCACCCCAAATTTGGGTTTGCTTGGAGATTGTTTTGCATTAAAATGTCTTCAAATGCTATATGACTTTGTTTGTTGAAATATTTTTAAGTGAAAGAGTTTCAACTTCTCTATGACATTAAAATCTTAAATATATATTATAGTATAGACTGTCCTTATATTGCCAGGGATATGAAAATATACCTACATGATAACTAATGATGAAACGGAAGTCACATTACCAATAGCTTTATCCTCTACTGCACATTTAATAAGATTATAGTTATCTTATAGATATATGTGAACATCATACAATATCTACGGGTGAAATGGTATACCCTGTTAATCAGTCTCTCCTACTTGATCCCTCATTCCAAATACCTGATGTTGTATCCAGGTTATCACCCTCCAAAGAACATTCTCATGCCTAAGCTCACCTGACAAAGGATATACGATACAGAATACAATACAGATATACAATACAGCCTACCATTTGATTCCTTTAAATATCAAACTGTCCCAGAAAATTAGGAGGTCAGTCAGTCCCCTGAAAATGCCATATCCACATGAAGCCACGGTACCGTCACCAGAGCTGGTCTCCTTGAAGAGTTTGGAAATGAACATTGTCCAGCTCCACCCCACCCTGAGCAAGCCTAGAGTTTTGCTCGACGGAGAAACCCCGTTACCTTTCGCTCGGCGTTTACTGTGCCTCCTGGCTTTAAACATGGACGTGTGGCTGGTGATCTGGTCCAGGAGTAAGGTGATAACCAGGATGTAAATTACAAGTCTATTCTTTGCCATGGCTCTCAGGCAAGTCTGACAGCCACTGTGCCAGCTGCTCTGAAGTCCAAAGGGGCAGGGTAGACTTCACAGCCACATCTTGCCCTGAAATGCCTGGGGCCACCTTTATAAAAGCACACTGTGCAGGCTGGCTGGAATCCTGCTGACGGAATGTTTGAATGCCTCTGCTGGCTGCAGCATAAGGTGGCCCCTGTTCTCATGTCTTGTTTAGGCTTTAAAAAAATTTTTCCTGCTAGGAAAATTTTTCCTACTTGACTTGCCTTTTCAGAGCATATCAGAGTTTATTAAGGGACTGAGGGTTTCGTTTTTGTCTTTTTTTCTTACCTTTCTTTCTTTTTTTAAAATTTAAAGTCCGGGAAGCATGGGTTCTCTCTGTGAAGACCCCAATATTTAAGTCTTTGGCTTGGAGGTCTGAAGTTCACTTAATGTTCTGGGAAATGTATTCAATGACACACACACAAATCTAGGAAAGTTATTGTGTGCGTGCGTGTGTGTGTGATGCCAGAGCACCACCTGTGTCTATTCACACTCACGTGACTACACAGCTCATGTGGAGCTTGGGAAGGGTTTGCTCGCAGGGAGTAATGAAGGCAGTCGAAGGGGATAGTCCATGATCAAGTATAAGGCCTTCTATTAGGATTTTGTAGATTCACCAAGAACTAGATTCTTGGGAAAACACATCTTAGAAAGAAAAGAAAAGAAAGACGGAGAATTTTTTCCATAAGAATTAATGTAAAATATAAACTATTGTTATCTTGCATATCTCCACCAACCAACACTTTTTTCTTTGAAATTATTCCAAACACCTAAAGAACACTTTCAAAGGAAGTACAGAAATATAATGAAAGACTTGGTATAATTATTCTTCCCTGAACGATGGGCTTTAAGGAAAAGTACTGGGAACCAGGCAGGCTTTTTGTGACATAAGCAAGGGACTTCCATGGGTGCACCCAAGATGGAGTGAGTTAGACCCTGGGAAAGGCCTGTGCCCTAACTGACTCCGTTCATATCACTATTGGGTGACCAGGTGCAGATGGAGGCCAGGGTTTGCAGATTTTGGAAGGTCTGAAGGCCCAAATCCATTTTATCTTTTTTTTTGAGACAATACAGGAAGAATCAAGGGGTGATTGATTCCTTCTGAACCTTAGTGAGGAAAATGAGTCTAATCCATCTTCATTTCCTTCCTGCTAAAGCCACTTTATAGACTACCTATGTACTGACATCAAAGGAAGACCACTGATGTAGGAAAGTCTAACATAATGCAGAGATGTAAGTGTGAAATAAAAAATAAAGATTTTACTTGTAGTGTAAACTCCTTGGACCGATGTGGGCAATCTACGTGTAGGCATTTGAGAGCGTTGTGGAAACAAGCTGAGCTAGGTTCACATCCTTCTTTCATCTGTTTAGCAGCTGTGGGGTCTTGGGCAAGTCACTGAACCTCTCTGAATCTTTTCTCATCTTAATAATGGGAGTAGGGATACTAACTTTACAGGGCTCTTGGAAAGATTAAACGAGACTGTGACTATAAGCCCTTAGCACAATGTCCAGTGGTTAATAATAATAGTGATGATAGTAATAATATCTGAATATCCTTACCATAAATTATAATAGTATAGTAATGGCCGATATTTCTGGTCTTTACAGCTAGCCTACGGGATGCGCATTCTCTCTATTTTTTAAAAAAAATTTTATTGGAGTATAGTTGATTTACAATGCTGTGTTAATTTCTCCTGTACAGCAAAGTGAATCAGTTATACATATACCTACTCTTTTTTGCATTCTCTCCATTTTATAGATGATTGAAACTGAGCCTCAGAAAAATTAAGTGGATTTGTTTAGTGTCACTCAGCTCCCAAGGGTGGGAGTAGAATTTAAAATCTAGTTCTGATTGACTCTTTTGATCTGGGAAACGTGCTTTGATTTGAAAAGGGAAAAGGATCAATGTTTCACAGTTATCTTGTGATTCATCCAAAAAGCTTTCTGCCAGCTTCTCAGATCCTTTACTCTGAGATTTCAAGTTATAGAACAGTGGTGGAAGGCTAATGATTCCTCTTAGATCTTTGATCTGTGCTATGTTCAAACTAGGCTTATAAGAACAATCTTGTGATTGATCCAAAAAGCTTTCTGCCAGCTTCTCAGATCCTTTACTCTGAGATTTCAAGTTATAGAACAGTGGTGGAAGGCTAATGATTCCTCTTAGATCTTTGATCTGTGCTATGTTCAAACTAGGCTTATAAGAACATGGTCTAGGGACTTCCCTGGTGGTGCAGTGGACAAGACTCTGTGCTCCCAATGCAGGGGGCCTGGGTTCGATCCCTGGTCAGGGAACTAGCTCCCACATGCATGCTACAATTAAGACCGGCACAACCAAATAAACAAACAAACAAAAAAAAAAGAACATGGTCTTTTTTCTTCAAAATAAATCTATACTGTTTTAAGCTCTTTTTTCTTTCCAGGAAAGCCTCTGACACTTTGTTTGATTGTTTTCTGTTTGCCAGATCTGAAAGCCCATGCTTTCTTCTTTTTAAATTAATAAACTATTTTTTAGAGCAGTTTTATTTTTTTCCATAAATAAATCCAGGTTTATTTTTTATCAGCGACCTCTTCTTTTAATTGAAGTATAATTAATTTACAATGCTGTGTTAGTTTCAAGTGTACAGCAAAGTGGTTCAGTTATACATATATATATTTCTTCAGATTCTTTTCCATTATAGGTTATTACAAGTATTGAGTATAGTTCCCTGTGCTATACAGTAAGTTCTTGTTGTTTACCTATTTTATAAATAGTAGTGTGTGTATGTTAACCCCAAACTCCTAATTTATCGCCCCCATCCCCCCTTTCCCCTTTGGTAACCGTAAGTTTGTTTTCTATGTCTGTGAGTCTATTTCTGTTTTGTAAATAAGTTCATTTGTATCTAGAGCAGTTTTAGATTTGTAGAAAAACTGAGCCAAGAGTACTGAGAGCTCCCATAAACCTCCTCTTCACTCCCTGACCCCCAGTTTCTCTTATTGTTACCATCTTGCATGTGTGTGGTATATTTGTTATAATTGATGAATGAATATTGATATATTATTATTAACTGAAGTCTATAGTTTATATTAGGGTTCACTTTTTGTGGTGGATAGCTCTGTGGATGTGGGCAAATAAATGTACTGTCATGTATCCACCATTACAGTAGCATATAGGACAATTTCGCTAAAGCCCACATTTTTTGTTTTGATTAAATAATTGAGTATTCACCTCTTTCTCACTGCTATTGCCTGGTCCTCCTTAGGACTCCCTCCCGGATGCTCTAATCTTCTACACGCTCTCCTTAGGTGGGCCTTATTCCGTCTCAAGGCTTCAAATTCTCTGTCTGGGTCTCTCCCACACTTACCTCTTGGCTTGGATCTCCTCCTTCAGACTCACAGCTCCAGTTGCCCACGTGATGCTTCCAGTTGTATTTCAGAAGACGTCTCAAACTCGTGATGCTTTAAATTCGGTTCTGGATTCTTCCCCTGTTAATGTCCCATGAATTTTTTTTTTTTTTTTTTTGGCCGCATGGCGCAGCTTACGGGATCTTAGTTCCCCTGTCAGGGATTGAACCCCGGCCACCGCAGTGAAGGCGCTGAGTCTTCTTCCCACTGGACCGCCAGGGAATTCCCCAGTGAATTCATCCTGAGTCTGCCCCACGGTGGTCCGTGTTCCCTCATCCCCTCAGTGGCCGATTCTGAAACCCGGGGGCCATTTGGAGCCTTTGGCACCCACCTTTGCCCTCGACACCCCTCTCCACAACCTTGTCAGCAGCCAGTGCTGCTGTGGCTCTACTTCCACATACATTTGACCTCTCTCCTGCCATCATCCCGTGTTGCATCACCAAGAGCTCTCATCTCACCAAGAGATCCGCCCAACTCATGGGAAAGATCCACATGTCACTGATGTGATTGTCCCTGTCCTATGTAAACCCCTCCAAATCTTTCCATTGTACTTAAAATGAAGCCCAGACTTCTTTTTTTTTGTTTTTTGTTTTGGCTGGGCCACACAGCTTGTGGGATCTTAGTTCCCCAACCAGGGATCGAGCCTGGGCCCTCGGCAGTGAAAGCACTGAGTCCTAACCACTGGACCGCCAGGGAACTCCCAGCCCAGACTTCTTCCCATGATGTCCAAGGCCCTCTTACCTGGTGAGACCTTACCTGCTTCTTCCTGGTGACTTTCTCCAGTTGTGAAGTTTTATCAGGTTTGACTCATCTTCACATTTCTCCATCCACCCCCACTGTGCTTTTCCACATGCTTTTTTTTTTTTTTTTTTTTGCGGTACACGGGCCTCTCACTGTTGTGGCCTCTCCCGTTGCGGAGCACAGGCTCTGGACGCGCAGGCTCAGCGGCCATGGCTCCGCGGCATGTGGGATCCTCCCAGACCGGGGCACAAACCCGTGTCCCCTGCATCGGCAGGCAGACACTCAACCACTGCACCACCAGGGAAGCCTCCACCCCTTCTTAAACTTGCTGTGTGCCCAAATTAGTGCCGTTTAGTGTTTGGCTTATCCTCCAGGTCTGAGCTCAAAGATCACCTTCTCAGACATATCTTCTCTAACTGCATAATCTAGGAAGGTCCTGCTCTCTTTTCTCCATCAAAGTACTCTGCTTCCTTTATAGCCCTTATCACAATTTGTTACTTATTTTTAAATGTTTTTATTTGATTTACTTGCTGGATGTCAGTCTCTCCGGCTAGGCTGTTAGCTCCCAGAGGGAAGGGGCTGTGTCAGATTAGCTCGACTTTGCATGTAGTGTAGTACTTGGCACGTAGTATTTGCTCAATAAAATATTTACTCATGCAGAGCAGGGAAGTTTTGCTTTGCTTCCTTTCCTTCCCACCTCCCCTTTGAGGTTCTAGCAGCAAGGCACTTGACCCAGGAAACAGCATCTCAACTCATGGAAGAGTAAAGAGCCCGAGGCTCATTTGGACGAATAACACTTAGAGTCACGCTAAGAAAGCATCCCTCTCAGAGCTGGGGAAGTTGTAGGTGCTTGGCCCTGAGGCCAGACAGGGATGGGAACTTTCCTTTCCTCCTGGAGAGATTCCCAATCCAGGTCATCCTCCTTCAGGGGGAAACACTGGAAACTCAACGTCTGCATGATTGGCTAGAAGAAGAGGAGGGATGGGAGTCAGGGGGTAGAGTTGAATCTGAGAATATTCTCAAGGTGAGGATTTTTGTCCCTGTCCCAAATGCTGATTGACGTCGGACACGGCCTAACCCTTTTGGGTGGACCCCCACCCCCAAAACCTCAACAGGAAAAGCCCGGAGAGAAACGGCAGCGATCTGAAAAAAACGCATCATGAGCCACACACACATCAAAGATAACGAGGGCAGATGGCCCTTTCCCCACCTGGTCCTTGGGGAAGGCAGGCCTCAGTTTTCTTGGAGGTGGAACAATTCCTTTTTTGTGGAGCTGCATGACGTCACCAGCTTGTCCCCTGGGCTGGACCTGGGCTTCTGAAAGGGCTATTTAAGAAGCCCACATTTATAGCCAGGGAATAGGAGCTATAAAAATATTGCCTTTAATTTTAAAGCAGTCACCAGGGTTTTACTTTCTTTATTAAATTGCTGTTTACAACACATCCCCTGGCCACCCAGAGTCATTGGCGTGTTTATTCCACCAGTTGCTATTTTAAAGTTGCTCCGGGCTGTTTTCCAGAGTGTCACATTCTAACAGCGCATTCATCTGGTCTCGTGGCTCTTTGTCTGTTAATACTAAAGGCAGGACCCATTTGGAGGCTGTGTTCGGAGGTTCTGGGGAAGCATTCAGGGCAAGTGATAGGAATGGACTCGGAAATAGCACGAGCACTGTTGAAATGTTTGAAGGGAAGGTGGGCGATGGCGGGCGTGCAAGCCGCCTTCTTCCTGCTTAGGACCCTACCTGTAGCTCTGACGGGTGGGCAGTGAATTTGAAGAGAAGGCTGGGGACAGGTTTTGAGACCGCAAAGACTGCGAAGGTGGGGCAGTATTGAACAGAGGTAAAGGGTAAGGGTGCCGATAGTTTTGGGGTTAAGACCTCAGATCTGAGACTTTCCTGGGGGGTGCAGTGGTTAAGATTCCACGCTTCCAATGCAGGGGACACGGGTTTGAGCCCATGTGCCACGCGGCGCTGCCAGAAGAAAAGAAAGCAAAAACAGAACAAAAACTTCAGATCTGTCACTTATGAGTTACATGAGAACGGCCAGACTTTGTCAACTCTCTGAACCTTGGTTTCTTCATGTGTCTTGCGGAATGGTTGAGAACACTAGAGCATGTGTATACAACATGCAAGCCACATCTTGTCCCAAGAGGCGATCAGTCAAAGGGCTTCCCGCACTGCAGCGGTACAGATGCATGACGCATCATCCCTGCCCCGACCCCAACCCCACAGATTTGGTCCCATTTGTGCTTGCACTGAATATACTTCCATTACAGAACTTCTGCACACTTTATACTTATTTTATATTTGTCTGCCCCACATTCATTATCTTGGACATGGCTCTTGTCCTATTCTCTTCTGATTTCCTAGACCAGCGCTATCTGATGGAAGTGTTCAGTAGCCACTTGTGGCTAGTGGCCGCCATATTGGCTTGCACAATTTTGGTGCTTAAAAAATGGCTACTGTTGAGTGGACACTTATAAATGTGTATTACGTGAAATGATCCAATCAAGAGGGTTTAGAGTAAAGAGATTACTGATTTAGATTCATTTAATCTTATCTGAACTACTGTGCTAAGATTTTTTTATCTAAATATATTGATAGTAAGGAAGGCATTGTTATCCCTGTTTCGTAGAAGATGAGACCTAACCTTAGAGAGTGAAGTGGGTTTTCTTAGAATCCTCAGCTTCTAAGCTTCCATCAAACTGGGGTCTCCCACTCAGGGCTCAGCTGAGGGATGAGGTCCACCTGGCAGTGAAGAGGGGTTTGGGGCTCCGTGTGGAAGCCCTAGGAGGTCAGTGTGAAAATTTCTGGTAAAGTCGGGGCAGTGGAACCTCAAGTTTAGGAGAGACATGCAGTCATCCATTTGAACTTGATACTTAAGTCTCTGATGTGGTTTCCCTGTCAAATCTACTTTGAATCCTTCTCATGACGGAGAACTCACTACCCAGCAAGGCAGCCAGTTCTACTGCTGGGAAGTCCTGCCGTCCTTTCCTCCTTCTCCTTCATGTCTTCTCCAATCTATTGTGAGCAGCTTTCTTTCTTGGAAACCTGTAAGGAACGGCTCCAGCCCCAGTTTAATTCATGAAGGCCCCCCTGAGGTTGCTGTGTCCGTGTCGCCCATTTGACGCTCCTCCGCCATCACTGCAAGTCCCTTGGGTCCCCCTGACGTTGGTTACGTCAGCCTCTGCCTGAGTCCCTCTGCTGTGCCCCAGGCCTGTGGGAGTTCCTCCTCTGAGCCGGTGTCTAGTGTGTGATCTCATGTGGAGCCAGCTCCTCCCCTCTTCCAGGACCAAGTGTTCTTCGGGCTCCATCCCACCCTGCCTCCGTGCGGGGCCTCTCAGACATTGGCTGAGACCACTGCGTCCTTGGCCCGAACAATCAGACACCTCACTGTGTCCTTGCTTCCCACAGCAACATGCGGTCGTGGAAAGTGCACGGATGACGTCATCCAGACCTGGGGGGGTGGATCGGGGCTCGCTCATTTGCCAGCTCTGTGATTTGGGCAAGCTCATTAACCTCTCTGATCCTCATGTTCCTGTAAATTGGGGACCATGATGACTGTCTGCCAGCGTGATTGGGAGGATTAAAAAGATGCCTCGGGGCTTCCCTGGGGGCGCCGTGGTCGGGGGTCCACCTGCCGATGCGGGGGGCGGGGCGCGGGTTCGTGCCCCGGTCCGGGAAGATCCCACATGCCGCGGAGCGGCTGGGCCCGTGAGCCATGGCCGCTGAGCCTGCGCGTCCGGAGCCTGTGCTCCGCATCGGGA
>NC_041230.1:46596460-46676048 GCF_002837175.3 Physeter macrocephalus | reverse complement strand
ATGGCCGCTGAGCCTGCGCGTCCGGAGCCTGTGCTCCGCAACGGGAGAGGCCACAACAGTGAGAGGCCCACGTACCACAAAAAAAAAAAAAAAAAAAAAAAAGATGCCCTAAAAGCAATCAGTATAGTGGCTGATACAGAAGAGAGTTTTCATATGTGGACCCACTATGAATAAATTATTCATCATGATCACCATCATCATTATCATATTGTCCCAGCTCTTAATGACTTTGCCCATCGTGCCCTGATCCGTCTACCCCCTCCGCCCCATCCTCCAAGCACTTGCTATATCAAACAGTTCATTTTTCATGGAAGGCAAACATTCTGTTGGTCTGTTTTTCCGAGGTGTACCGATGTTTCAAATTTGTCGTCAGTTGTGCCTGGCCCTCCTGCCAAGATAGTTTGAGAATACAAATAAGTCAGTATTTACCTCCCGTCCACTGAGAACAAGGTCAGTCCATAGTGGGAAAAGCTTCACAATTCCTCTCTGTGGGCCTCCCAAGGTTGGACTTGGTGGAAATAGAGTTCAACCTTCGGGTGACAACAGTGAGGTCTTTGTTCTTCCTTGTAATTCAGAGGCTTGTGACTCTGCCTGTGCTCCAAGCAAGATGACAGTAGGTTGCAGAGTGAACCTTTGAGAAGGTCGCCTTTCTGGGTATTAACTAATTTTCCAACTTTAAATCCATAACCATCTTACTGGTGGAAATTTAGTGAGAGAATTCCAGTCATCTTATGTTCCCCCTGAGTGGGCTGGAGTAAACAGTCAAGCTATTCCTTTTGGTTGAGATGACATAAAAAAGATGGCCTTTTGGTCACCTTTCCAGCATGTGCTTCCTGAGGCTGAAACCCTAAATGGATAAACGGAGGAAACTGTGTCCATGAGATCTGTTTCTCAGAAAGAGTAGGAAAAGGAACCAAATAGGTGGATGAATTTATGTGCAGGGGTTACTTATGCTTCTTTTGCTTCAGATTAGTAATGAGAAAGAGGAAGAGGAGCAGCAGGCGGAGAGGATGGAGAGCTTGAAGCCAGTCTGATGCTCTGGACAAGCTGGTCGTAAGGGGTCCATGGCGCGCTCAGCTGTGTCTGCCTCGTTGATGATTGAGAATAATGGCTGCGTACTTGAATGAGGGAGGAAAAGAGAGCTCCATGAGAGAATCAATTATCTGTTAGTAGAGAATCAATGACGGCTAATAGTGGGAAACTGATGATGGGGGTGAATCCAGGATACTTTGATGGTTAAAAGAGGAGAATCAGAGACAAATCCATGGGGTCCTGGATACTGAAGGGGTGGGAAGAGACAGGAAAGGGCTTCAGTGGCCACAAAGGGCAGAGAAAAGCTGCATTTCCCTTTACCGAGTCAGCAAACATTTTAAAAAATCTAAGACAAAGTTTCTTAGGAAGGAGAGAGAGAACTGGTCAAAGAAGTAAAATAGGAAAAAAAAGACTAAAATAAGCAATTGTCTTGGGAGTTAGAAAATGACTTGAAGCAATTTCTGTAATGCATTAGACATTGAAGGTGGATTGCAGTAAAATGAGATTAAGAGGTTAATTTTTTTAATAGACTTTTTTTTTTAAAGAATAGTTTTAAGTTCACAGAAAAATGAACCAAAGGTACAGAGAGTTTCTATATACCCTCCACTCCTAGGTCTCTGCCTGTGCGTTGGGTCAGATGGGTAGGAGGTGTTTGTGTGCAAGCGGGTGGGGGACCTGTCCCTCCCTCCGCAGCCTCCCACCCCGGGCCCTGCCTCGCCCCCATCCCCTGTGCCACCGGGATCCAGCCCCACCGTCTGGCATGGACCTCACTCTCAGTGCAGGAATGTGCTGGCCGCAGGGCCACACACATCCATGCCCACAGGCTGGTGGGCAGGAGGTGGCTCCCACCGCAGGCTCTGTGCTGGAATGGCTGTGTGGGGTGCTGGTTAAGGCCGAAGACTGTGGAACCAGAGAGCCTTGGTTTGAATCCTGGCTTGGACTTTTCAGTTGTGTGTGTTTGCTGCAAGAGAAGATGTAACGGCAGTGTCTACCTCTTAGGTAGCAATAGATTAGGGACTACACACATAATGCTTAGAACGGTGCCTTCCCGATAGCAAGTGCTAACAATTCTTATTAAATAGATGGTAACGTTGAGTGGTTCTGACCCTGGGCTGAAGCTCTTGTCTGTCAGAGAGAGGCTAGTTGTGCAGGAACCTGGTCTCCTGATTCTCCCCTAATATTATAGGGGCAGGAGGAGGCTGCCTGACGGCTCAGAGAAACCCTGCTCTCTGTATCATGTATTGATAGAAGCCTCAGGTGGGTCTGCAACAACCCAGCAACCCAAGTTATTACACGTTGTTTTAAAGGATACATAATATTTCATATACCCTACTTTAACTGAATCTTCTTCAGTTGTTTTAATTTCCAATTTTTCCTTTATTGTAAATAATGATGAGATGAACATCTTTGTGTGTTAATTTTTTTTCTATACTCAATTCTAGTCTTAGGACACACAATTCTATAAGTGGTTTTACTGAAATGCAGCAGAGTTTAATGCTTAACAGCACAGACTGGAGCCTGATTGCCTGGGATCGCAGCTAGGCTCTGCCACCAGCTGTCAGGTCATGGGCAGTTTTCTGAGCCTTTCCATGCCTTGGTTTCCCCATCTTTAAAACGGGGGACAGGGACTTCCCTGGCGGCTCAGTCGTTAAGACTCCTTGCTTCCAATGCAAGGGGCATGGGTTCGATCCCTGGTTGGGGAGCTAAGATCACATATGCCACGAGGCCAGAAAAAAAAAAAAAAAAAAAAAAACGGGACAAATAGTAGTACTTAAAATACAGGGTTATTATGTTGGCTTAAATAGGTTAATACTTTTAAAGCACGCACTTAGAACAATGTTTAATCCATAGTAAACAATGATAAATGATAATTAATATCACTGGGCCAAAGGGAATGAATATTTTAATATTCTTGATACATATTGCTAATTATATCCCATGGGAAAGAGGAGAAGGTTTTAGTTTGTCTCCTTCCCAGGAGGAGGGAACTGTGATTAGATTGGGTCAGTTTTAGGATACAGATTGGGCCTCGTGGATCAGCAGTCAGGGTCACTGATTCTTGGAAGGGTCCCACATGGAAACGGCTAGCTCTTTCTTTTAGCCTCTTCCCATGAGCATTCCCTTCTCATGGTGGTAAAGTGCTGAGATATGAGTCTAGGCAGAGGAAGATACAGACGTTGCTCAATTTGGGGCAAGTTTCTGTGTTCCAGCCCAGTACACTGTGGAGTACTCTGTAGTGGAGTTTAAGACGCAAGCTGTGCACTCAGTTGGTTCTTGTGTCCATTCACCACTGTCCCTCATGCATCGGGGAGGAGGGCTGGGTGGGCCAAGGCAGGATTCAGGTATTTCCATGCTGTCTGACCATAATATCATCTAATAATGCCCCAAATGCCATCCTCCTGCCTAACTCTATTTTAAAGGGATGCGCCCATTTTCCCACTAGGAAAAAAAATCTGTAAGAGGCAGATTTCAATTTTTTATTTTTTCTCAGAGGTGTGGAGAGGTCATTCAGATTAGGGAGCAAGATGATGGGTGTAATGAAGATTTCTGCGGGCATCTAGAAGATGCTAGTCTTTTTCTCAGAGTCCCAGCCTTCAGGGCTTCAGAATCTGAACCAGTTTTCTTTCCTTTCGGGAAAGCACTCTCATGTCCATTTTGAATGTCTGGTAAACAGTGAAGGAGTTAGTGCTTTATGAGCGTCTAGCTTTCATCTCAGGAGCCTTTTTCAGCTTCTGCTTTCGCCTGAGGGGCAGAGGGGCCATCCAGTTTGCGTTGGATGCCCTTTCTTGCTGAAGGGTTCCTCCCAGTGGAAACCAAACAGGAAATATTCCCAGAGCTTGGCTGCCTGGGCGTGGAGACAGCAAGTCCAGGGGACAGGCTGATGTCTTTGAAAGACCCACATTCACCATGCCTGCTTCCTTCTGTAATTTATTTCTGCCCAAGGCGACTAGGCCATCCTCCAAAATATATACCAGATAGCTGGGATTGTTGTTGAAAAACCCAGTACTTGCCTTGAGTATCCCTTATTGGAAATTAGGCTTAGGTCTATTCGCCGTAGTTTAGAAGGAATAAACAAAACAATTTTTTCTAATGACCAGAAATTGAAAGAGGATTACTCAAAGGGGATTAATCTATTGGACTTCTCAGCCATCATTAAAATTGTGCTGTAAAAGAATATTGACCGGGCTTCCCTGGTGGCGCAGTGGTTAAGAATCCGCCTGCCAAAGCAGGGGACACGGGTTCAAGCCCTGATCCTGAAAGATCCCACATGCCGTGGAGCAACAAATCCCGTGCACCACAGCTACTGAGCCTGCGCTCTAGAGCCCGCAAGCCACAACTACTGAGCCCACGTGCCACAACTACTGATCCCGTGCTCTACAGCCCATGAGCCACAACTACTGAGCCCGCGAGCCACAACTACTGAAGCCTGCGCGCCTAGAGCCTATGCTCCGCAAGAAGAGAAACCACCGCAATGAGAAGCCCGTGCACTGAAATGAAGAGTAGCCCCCACTCGCCACAACTAGAGAAAAGCCTGCACGCAGCAACGAAGACTGAATGCAGCCAAATCTAAAATAAATAAATTAAAAAAAAAAAAGAATATTGATCTACATGGAAAATTCCCATAGTATATTTTTGAAGGGGAAAAAGCAGTTATAAAACAGAACTTATGGGCTGGGTAGTAGCAGGTCGAGAGATGCATGTATATATCTGCATAGATTAGGGATAGGTCAAAATAATGGTTACTTGTGGGTGCTGAGATTGTTTTTTTTCCTCTTTGGTTTCCTAAGTCTTCTGCATAAAATGTGTCAGTATTTTAAATGTAAACATTTTATTGAAGTATAACATACTTACAGAAACATGCCTAAATTATAAGTATACAGCTTTATGATTCTTCATAAAAATTAAATATGACTGTGCTACTAGTACCTAGATAAAACCAGCAGAACATTCCCAGCACCCCAAATGCTTCTTTGTGCCCAGTCCTCGTCACTATTCCTTAGAGGGTTAACAACTGCAGTGGCTTTGGAAGATGTCATCTCAGCCTGGCTCAGCTGTGTTTCCCAGAATTCCCTTCCCTGCATGTTTTGGGATATTATGGGGCACCAGCTTTCCCTGCAAGACACCCACATCACCCAGGTAGGAGGCAGTGAGAGATTGATAGGGATTCCGGGTCATGCCCATGGCGTCTAGCTGGTCCTCCTTCTCTTCCACTTTACTTCCATCTTCCGTTCTGCATGGCCAGCCCTGTGGACCTCAAGCTCCAGCCTCAGACATGAAGATGACAGCCTCATTAACAGAGACTGTGTAACCAGTTTCCACAATGGCATAAGGTTGAATCCTGGTAGTAAATCCTTTAATATGTGTGTGTGCGCACACATGTGTATCTCCTAATTAACGGCTTTGCTGCTCTGCTTGGACCCTGCCTGATAACAGATTGAGAAGGTGGAGGATGTGGCCAGTCTTCAGGACGGCTCCCAGTGATTGGTCCTCACTTCACACACTTGTGTGGCCCCTCCCACCCCTGAGCAGGGCTGACCTGTGTCACCGGGAGGGTGTTCTGGAAATGCTGATGTGCGCCTTCCAAGACTTGGTCATAAAAGACGTTCCATCTTCCCCTTCTCTCTCTTGGGTTTCTTGCTCTGGGAGAAGCCAGCTGTCATGTCGTGAAGATGTTCAGCCAGCCCTGTGAAGAGGTCCAGAACCCCCAGAGCCACCCAGCTGAACTGCCCCCAAATTCCTAACTCACAGAAGCTACCTGAGTTACTAAACGTGTGTTCTTTTTTTGAGTTTCTGAATGTTGGGTTACTTTGTTACACAGCATTAGACCCACAGAACTGTGAGTAAATGAAATGGTTGTTGTGTAAGATCCTTAAGTTTTGGCGTGGTTTGTACCTATAAATAGATATAAAACTCCTTTCAAAAATTCTGACAGTCTTGCTACAAATCTGAATCAGTTAGAGGCTGATTATAGTTACAGTTATATTTCTGCTATAAGGAACAGTGTGTTGAACAAATGGGTATGTTTTTCTCACATTAAGACATCTAGAGGGAGACAGTTCCAGCATGGGCTCAGGGGCTCAACATTTGGGTATCAGTTCAGTGTCTTTGCAGCCCTCTGGGCCTCCTCCTCAGGTATAAGATGGCTACAGTGGCTCCAAGCATCACATCTTTACAGACCACTTTGTAAAAAAAATTATTTTCATTTTGTTATTTTTATATTTTGTATATTTTTATACAATTTTAAAGGTTATTTTTCATTTACAGTTATTACAAAATATTGGTTATGTTCCCCGTGTTGTACAATATATCCTTGAGCCTATCTTACACCCAAGAGTTTGCACCTTCCACTCCCCCCGACGCTAGTAGCCCCCCACTGACCCTGGGTAAACACTAGCTTGTTCTCTATATCTGTGAGTTACAGCATCACTTTGGAAGCAGTGGGGGCGGTGGGGGGGAGCGAGGAGGGGGGCTTTGTGGGATGGAAAGATGGTCTTCACATGCTCCCTTTTATCAGGGAAGGAAACTTGCTCTTAGGCATCCCCTTGCAGATTTCCCGTTAATGTTTCATTGGCCAGAGGAGACGGGACCAAAGGTCGTCCCTAGACAGGGGCCGAGCCTACTTTCTGCGACATGAAGGGCACTCTGCAATATTCTTGGACAAAACAAGGGTTCTGTTAGCAAGGAAAAGGGCAGGGGCGATGGCTTTTGGATAGGCAACCAATGGGGTTTGCCACAAATTCTACCTGCCAAATTCCTCTTTACCTCTCAGATTTCCATCTTTTCAGGAAGGACTTCTCTGACTGTATCAGAGCCTTCTTTTAAACTTTCTGGGTGTACAACGTTGGGTTCTTTCTCTTTGGAACACTAATCGATGTAATGTGGGTCGTCTGTTACTTAACGACCACACATCTCATGGGTCGTGCCCAAGGATGCAGGGTCTGGCACACAGGACTCCAAGAAGTTCATTCTCTTCCCCAACTCTGCCTCTCGTTCTTTTTTTTGCTATTTCTGAACAGTAGAAATCATTAAGAGGTAAGGTTTTTCAGTTTTCCACTGACTTTTATTTGTAAATCTGTCCCAGGGATGTTCAGTTGACTTGCTGGGCATGAGTGTTTAATGAAGCAAGATGCTGGATATTTAGCAAGTGGAATGTTCCGCTATGAATGAGAAGTCCCACGACAGGGGAATTGGACTTCTCCTTTCCTTTAACTGACAGGGCTTGATTCAATATTAATTGGACTCTCCTGGAAACAGGACCTGAGCTTAGTGGTATAATTGAGGCTCATCTTCATAACTTAGGATTCACGCTCCTTACTGTTTCCTCCAGAATAATAATGCCACTTCCCCCAAGGCTTGTCAAGTCAGGGAGAATAGATAGAGCGGGTGGGAGGTTGACACATGTCACACCTGGTTTGCTGGACACAGAATGGGGGAGACCACTGATTAGTTTTGACTGGAATATGGCACTTGTCTGGATACCTATTTCAGATTTGTCCATTTGTTAAGCATTGGTTGGGTCCTGCTGTCTGCTGGGAAGTGTTCTAGGTGCAAGGATACCACAGTAAACCACACAGACGAAACCTCTGCCCACACAGAACTTAAATTCTAATGTTTCTTGATGCCCACTGTTTTGAGAAGTATTACATGTGTTCTCAAATAATGCTCACAATTACCTGTGAGATATAATTTATTATCCCCCGTGATGGACATAGACAGATAGTTTTCCTGCCCGGCATACATTTATCCTCTTAGTTACAAAACCTCTGTTGTAAGAAACAAATTCTTTGTGGTTTGGGTGGAGATGAACAGCTTCCATTCCTGTCTTCCAGAGTTGGATCAGTTAACCAGATATGACCAACCAGAAAAATCTTATCTCCAGGCCAAGCTAGAGTTCTCTCTGGGGCTTAACACCAGAATTCTTGGGAAGGCTGATTTCCCCCTGCTGAGATTACTAAAGAGACAGTCAGTGGCAGACAAAGATTCACATGCTGTTCTTCCTCCTCCACCCCATCCTGCCCTGCCACTACACACACACACACACGGGAGTGAAAAGTCTTACTGACATCTTTTGAGGTCCTGGATTCAGTTGTGCTAAAGTCAAATATCTTCCAGACTGACCTGCCTACTTACTGTTTCTCTCTCTCATTTCCTTTCCTTTCTACTTCTCTCTCTCATCTCTCCAGTTTTCAGTAAGTATATACTGAATACTGTTTTAGTTTCCTATTGCTGTGGAACAAATGACCACAAACTTAGAGGCTTGTTTATTATCAACCTAAGTTATCTCAGTTTCTGTGGGTCAGGAGCCTGCTCTTGGCTAGTCCTCTGCTCAGGGTCTCACAAGGCTGCAATCAAGGTATCATCTGGGCTGTGTGCTCATCTGGAGGCTTGACTGGGGATGAATCATCTTCCAAGCTCATTCAGATTATTGGCAAAATTCACTTCCTCAGAGCTATAGGACCACGGCCCCATTTTAGTGCTGACTGTGAGCCAGAGGCCACCCACAGCTCCCAGAGGCCACCCACAGCTCCCAGCCATGTGGTCTACTCACAGGCCTTCTTCCGGCACGGTAGCTACTTCTTCTAAGCCAGCAAAGGGAAATCTCTTGCTGCAGTTTGCTAACCTAATCTAGGGAGTGATGTCATCACATTTGCCACATTCCACTGGTTGGACACAAGTCCCACTCAAGGGGAAGGGGTTGTACAAGGGTCGGACTCATTGGGGGTTGCCAGTGAGTGTGTCTGCCGCAAGTACCTACTTTGTGTGCCAGGCACGATGCACCACACTGGGGAATCCCAAAGTGCAGAGAGAAAAAAAAAGGGTTCCTGCCTTCTTGGAGCTTCATTCTTATAAAATTGGAGTTTGTAAACTATATAAGTCAGTGAGATGGTCCTTATTCCCCAGTTTGTTTGTTTGTTTTTCTCTTAAGCTGGCTTGAGTTTTTGGCAGCAGGAAGAGTCCTGACTGATAACGTCTCCATTTTGTAGATGGGACGTATATGTAGGTTGTAGAAGTCCAGGATCCTATTATCGGGCTCTTTCCCTGGGCCCCTAATCATGGAAAGGGGTAAGACCCTGGGGTGAGTTTTTGAGGTTGTCTCTTGTCTTGGCTGCACTGTTTAGAAACTATCTGACCTTAGGCAGACACTTCACCTTTTTGAATACCAGCTTCCTCATCTTTGAAATGAACATAGTACCTGTCCATTATTGGCCTTTTTGTGTGGTTCATATGTGAAAATGTTTCTGAGAATAGTTGTGGACCTAGGTAAATACTGCTAGTGGTGCTTGGAGACCAGCACCAAGATCACAGCCCTATAGGATGTTTCTGTGCCATCTGGTGGTTTACCTGGATCTTCCCAGAGTAAGCATCTTGAGAGTGGGGACTCTGCCCTTTTATAGCATCTCTGCTTCTCCAGTGCCTAAAGCGCAGAAGGTGCTAAATAAGTGCTGTTTCTTCTGGG
The DNA here is from genome assembly GCF_002837175.3 of Physeter macrocephalus. NCBI lineage: Eukaryota > Metazoa > Chordata > Mammalia > Artiodactyla > Physeteridae > Physeter > Physeter macrocephalus. The sequence goes on along the minus strand of NC_041230.1, from coordinate 46,666,558 downwards.
ATCCTGTACATTCTTTCATCAAAGTGTCTGTGGTAGATAGAATAATGGCCCCTCAAAGATGCCCATGTTCTAATCCCTGGGAAACTGTGAATGTGTCAGGTGTCATGGCAGAAGAGACTTTCCAGATGTGATCATGTTAAGGACACTGAGACAGAGAGAGTGTCCTGGATTATCTGGGTGGATCCAATATAATCACTAGGGTGTTTATAAAGAGGGAGGCAGAAGGGTCAGAGTTGAGAGGAAGGCGATGTGATGACAGAAGCCGAAGCCTGGGTGATGCCGTCACTGGGAGGGAGCACAAGCTCAGGAATGCGGGCAGCCCCCGGAAGGCACGCAGCCCTGCTGACACCTTGATTTGGGGCCCTAAGACTCACTTTCGAACTTTCTGACCTCCAGAACTATACGATAATATACGTGTGTTGTTTTAAGATGCTAAATTTGTGGTAATTTTTTATAGCAGTAATTGGAAATTAATACCATACTATTGTGATGCTGGGTGGTATTGCGTTATATGTATGGCCCTAATATATGCAGGAATCACTTCCTAACAGCACCCCAGAATGCATTTTCGAATTTGGAAATTTTGCAAGCTTACCATCAAACTCTTGATAGCATGAAATTGACCATGTTGGTGTTAGTTACAGAAATCAGCAGCTACAAATTAGAACTTTAAAAAACTTCTGGAAAGGTAGCTGGCCAGAACATCACTGTGGGTGGGTGTTTGTGTATTATGGGGGAAAGGCTGGGACTAATCGGAGATACACATGACGGTGATTCTAGGGGACCCTAAGGACCTTGAAGGCGGGGGTCATGCCTTGTTCATCTCTGAAACTGTTCCTTCCCTATGCTTTGTACTTTGTGAGTTCCCAAAATATTTACTAAATAAAAAATTTAAATATGTTAGTTAATAACTGGCCTAGACAAGGACCAGTCTTCCAGTCTTGGCTTCATGCATCCTATTGTCCAACCAGCTGTCCAGGGGCAGCCCAATATAGCACAAAACTATGGGATTTGGAATCAGTCAGAACCTGGATTTGGGGCTCCGCCTTATCACTGATGAGTTATGTGACCCTGGAGAATTAACCTGTTGAGCCCAATTTCCTCAACTGCAAGATGGAGATTATCCTTGCACCTTGTTGTGTGATGATCAAAGGCTATAATTGATTTGAAGGGAGTTTATAAACTGTAAAGTGCCACAAAAATAATGATCCTCATCACACAAAAAACTGGGTAAGAGCCTCGTGATTTTAAAATGTTGTTTTCGGGGCTTCCCTGGTGGCGCAGTGGTTGAGAGCCTGCCGGCTAATGCAGGGAACACGGGTTCGAACCCTGGTCTGGGAGGATCCCACATGCCGCGGAGCAACTAGGCCCGTGAGCCACAACTACCGAGCCTGCGCGTCTGGAGCCTGTGCTTCGCAACAAGAGAGGCCGCGATGGTGAGAGGCCCGCGCACCGCGATGAAGAGTGGCCCCCGCTTGCCACAACTAGAGAAAGCCCTCGCACAGAAACGAAGACCCAACACAGCAAAAATAAATTAATTAATAAACTCCTACCCCCAACATCTTCTTAAAAAAAAAAAGTTGTTTTCAACTTGGTGTGTATGTGTGTGTACACATAAGAAATTATTATCTGTGGAGTTTAAAAAATATATTCACCATGAGGGAGCCCATGCTAGGCTTTCTGAATATGAAACTCCAGGAGTGGGGCCCTCCCTGGACAGGTGTATTGTGAAAAAGCTGCCCAGGTGTTTCTGATATACACCCCCTATTGTGTAAAGGAAAAGAATGTTTGAGATGAGTTATAAGAGGAGTTGACACGGGATCTTGTGTAAGATACTCCCCTGCTTCCTGGGCTTCAGTTTCACCATTGGGAATGACCGAAGGAAATGATTTCTAGGGTTCCTTCCAGCTCTACAAGACAGAGTCTTACTTGCCTCCAGAGCCTAGCAAGGTCCTACAACACCATAGGTGCCTGACAAAGGGATTCTGGATCAATGAATCAGAGCCAAGTGGAGGTTGAGATAAATTAGCTGCATGTCTCTGACTGACCGCTAGGTGGCAGGAGCATCATGCCAAGTCCAAGCTCCGGTGCTGATTGCTCTGGGTGGGGCGAAGGTTGGGGGCTGACTGGGAGGCTTCCTTGAGGACCCTAGGCTAAAGCTTGTTATGGGGTAGGGAGTGGGGAGAGATGGAGGAGGCCTCTTTCACAAAAGATATTGCACTTAGATTTTTTTTTTTAACCCCACATTTGTTTATTTATTTATTTTTGGCTGTGTTTGGTCTTCGTTTCTGTGCGAGGGCTTTCTCTAGTTGTGGCAAGCGGAGGCCACTCTTCATCGCGGTTCGCGGGCCTCTCACCATCGCGGCCTCTCTTGTTGCGGAGCACACGCTCCAGACGCGCAGGCTCGGTAGTTGTGGCTCACGGGCCTAGTTGCTCCGTGGCATGTGGGATCTTCCCAGACCAGGACTCGAACCCATGTCCCCTGGATTAGCAGGCAGATTCTCAACCACTGTGCCAACAGGGAAGCCCTGCACTTAGATATTCACCTGATCTTCAAATGCATGTATTTCCATTGTCATAGAAATTCATACATAGGACTGAAAACATTCATGCAACTATAGATCTGTATATTTTTGTAAATTTAGCATTTCTTACATTCTTTCATGTATGGACAGTCTCAAAAACAGAAGTGCCAAGCTTTCCTTCCTCTTTTCCTGCACTCCCTCCCAGCCACCACACTTGAGAGATCCCGCACCCCTGACCTACAGAGCCAGGTGTGGACAGGGCTTCCTGATGGTGAAATGACACTGGATGGTCGAGCCTCAGAGCTCGCTTCCATTGCAGGAGGAGCCTGGCTCCCAAGCAAGGTTTTTTAAAATGTAGCAGAATCACTTGGGGTTGGCACGTTTAAAAATGCACATTCTCAGGGACCACCAGACTCTAACTTGGAATCCCTGGAAGTATTTTAGTCTGCAACTGCATCGGCTTTTCATAAGCTCCTTGTGGCTCTCATGTATAACTGAAGCATGAGAACCACTCCCTTAGGCTTTCTCGGGAGGCTTTCTGGGGCTCCCACCAGCACTCTCAGAGGTCCAGAGGTGCTGCCCAAGCAAGGTTTTTTAAAATGTAGCAGAATCACTTGGGGTTGGCACGTTTAAAAATGCACGTTCTCAGGGACCACCAGACTCTAACTTGGAATCCCTGGAAGTATTTTATTTTTTTATTTTATTTTATTTTTTTTTTTTTTTGCGCTGTACGCGGGCCTCTCACTGTTGTGGCCTCTCTCATGTATAACTGAAGCGTGAGAACCACTCCCTTAGGCTTTCTCGGGAGGCTTTCTGGGGCTCCCACCAGCACTCTCAGAGGTCCAGAGGTGCTGCAGCGACCTCCAGCTTCACACACACATATGTACACACACACACACAGGTTATCTGTTTCTGGATTCCATGCACAATGATGCCCATTAAATCCACAGATTAGAAAAATAAATAACAGGAAGTAGAAATCCTCTGTAATGTAGATCAGAGAGAGCCGCTGTTAGAAGTTGGTATTTTACTACCTTAAGTTTTGCTCCCTGCTCCCCATCTAGGTACTAAAATTTAGCAGGTTTTTTTTTTTTTCTTTAACCGAAAAGCTTCATAAAAGCAAATAGGGTGCCTAACCCCAGAGAGAGACATAATCTGTGTTTTTATGTAACAGATATCTCCTGGCTTCTTTACAACCAAATGTCCTCCAAGCTCCCCTGGAGAAGTCTAGCTTGGGTGAGCCCCCGTGTTGATCTGCAGCACTGCAAAGTCGAATCCTCACCTTCTGAAGCTAAAGGGTAGAAAGGTCTCCTTTACTTGTTCCAGGGCCTTCAAAGATATGCAACAGAAATCGACAATGCAGGCCATACGCGACCTGGTTTTCACATTAGCATATGTCATTGGGAAACACTCCAGAGTCCAAGTTCAAGGACATCTTAGAACAAGTTTTTTTTGCTGTGGAGTGAACTTTAAAGTTTGTGAAATGTGTACTTGTCCCCACACTCTTTTGAGATTTCCTTCCCTTGTCGAGGCTGAAATGGTCCAGCTATGCTCAGGAGTGGATGCTGTTTGAGCCCGTCCTGTGAGCCAAGCACTGAACTAAGTGCTTTATGTACCTGCCCCATTTAATTCTCATGCCAACTCAAAGGGCTGGCAACTATTTTTATCCTCATTCTACATATAAGGAAAGTGGTGTGGTTACATGAAGTTATGGTAAGACGGATCCAAGGACTCACAGGTAGTAACTTAGTGGCAGGGCCAGGATTTCTGGAATCCATGTGGTCTGACTCTAGAGCCATACCCTTATTCACTGCAATAGAGTGGGTCGTTCAACTGTTTCCATCACCTGCCCAGGAGAATCAGGGCCAGCATTTGCTCTTCTTCCTAAGGGGATGCTCGTTACCTAGGATTTCTCATTTAATTCTCTCAACAATACTACAAGATGAGTGATGTTTTTCCCATTTTGCAGATAATGGAACTGACACTTAGAGAATAGGCACAATTCTAAGTAATGATTCCCCCCAAATCTCCCCCCATGATTCCCGCCCCCTGGTCTCCACACTCATGTATAATCTCCTCTGCTAGAATGTGGGAAGAGCCTGTGACTTGCTTTCAATTAATAGACTCTGACAAAGGTGAAGAGATTTTGCAGATGTAATTCGGGTCCCTGAGCAGTTGATTCTGAGTTAAGTGGGAGATGATCCCGGGTGGGCCTGGCCTAATCAGTCAAGTCTATAAAAGAGGGTCCAGGCCTTCCTTGAAGCTAGAGATTGTTGTATGACCTTGAAGAAATGGGCTGCCGTGCTGTGAGAAGCCTGTGAGCACATGAGCGAGGGAGAGAGCTCTGGGGACAGCAGGGAAGACCACCTGCTGATACCTTGATTATTTCCTGTGCAAAGGACCCGTATAAGCCACATCCAGATTCCTGACCTGCAGAAACTAGGAGATAATACAAGTATGTTGCTTTAAACTCCTAAAGTTGTGGTGATTTTTTAGGCAGCAATAGAAGACTAATACGGAGACATTCTGCAAATTCCCCAAGGTCACATCACACAGCTTAAGAAGCAGATTCTAGACCAAACGCTCAGAGCACCAGAAAAGTTGAGGGTTAGACCCACCATGCCCGCACCTGGTTTAGTGCCCGGCACATGACTGGAACTCAGTCCACATGAAGCCAGGGTTTGAACCCAGAGTTGACCTCTTCTGTTATTCCATGCTTTCTTCTTCTGTCCTAACATATGGGCATGTCCTGCCCTGGAGCTGTGGGTCTGTGAGGCAAGCACCTCTTACCTTTGAACTTGATCTTCAATTAGACAATGAATCTGCACATATTTACTGACTGAGGCTAAATTCTCTGTCTGACTTGGTAAAACAGGGTGGGAAGTGTACAGCTCTTGTCCTGAAGTAGATACATTTTTTTTTGAAAAAGAGGAGACAGATGCCCATAATGCAGTTATGATTACGAGATGCAGGTACTGGTAGGTGATTCAGTGCAGGAGACCACTTCGCCAGCTGGGGGCTGTGGCGTTAGTGCAGGGGCCCCCCCAGTCTGTACACCCATCTGATGGTTGACTGTGAACCGAGGAAATGCGGTGACACGTGTGTTTCCACCTACATTTGGCCATTTCATCCATATTTGTTCATGTGTTCCTTAGGATGAAGGGAGGTACAGGCATTGCTGGGCTAAAGATGTTCTTTCTTCTAATGACATAACCTTTCTCCTCTAGTAGCTGCCCTGTGACCTTCTGGGAAGGGTTTTTAGTTCCCATGGAGGCTTTTAACAGAGAATTCCGGGGGGGCATACTCTGGAGAACGCTGATCTAGGATCACTTAGTCCAGTTGCTTTTTAAAATTACCATTTAAAATTTAGTATATTTCTAAATTGAATGTAATTCACATATCATAAAATTTGCCATTTAAAAGAACAGCTCAGTGGTTTTTAGCACGTTCACACAGCTGTTCAACCATCACCACTATCAAATTTCAGAACATTTTCATTGTCCCCAAAGGAAACCCCATCCATTCCACATGAGGGAGATTGTTGCTGGCTGTGAAGATGGAGGCGGCCCATTTGCAAGTACCTGAGAGCAGCCTCTGTGAGCTGAGGGCCCTCCCAGCCCACAACCAGCCAGAAAACAGGACATCGGGTAACACAGCCTCAAGGAATTCTGCCAACAACATGAAAGAGCTCGGAAGTAGATTTTTCCCCACAGCCTCCAAAAGAGAACCCCACTGGCCTGACATCTCCAGTGAGGCCTTGAATAAAGAACGTAGATTAGCCAGTGTGGACTTTTGAGTAACAGACTGTGATGACACATGGCTATTATTTTAAGCTGCTGCTAAAAAAAAAAAAAAAAAAAAAGTAGTCACTCCTTATTCCCTCCTCCACCTCCCATACCCTAATCTACTTTTTGTTTCTATAGATAAGTCTATTCTGGAAATTTCATGGGAATGGAATTGTCCAACATGTGGCCTTTTGTGTTTGGCTTCTTTCAATTAGTATAATGTTTCCAAAGTTCATTAGTCCAGTTGGTTTTAAACTGCAGGCTGCCTCAGAATCCCCTGGAGATCTTACTAAAATGTAGTTTTCCTGGCTCTTCCTCTAAGATTTCTGGTTCAGGTGGCCCATAGGGACCAAGTATCTACCCATCTGACAAGTTCTTTGGGTGATTCTGGTTCAGGCAGCCTGGGGGCCGCTCTCTGAGAACACCCTGCCTGGGCTAAGGCTTTCACTCTGGGTATGAGAGGTCAAGGGTCAGGAAGGGAGAGTGACAGCCCAGAGGTCACCCAGCTGACAAAACCGGATCCAGGTCTTGACCTGAGACCTTCAGGCATCTCTGTCTCACTCACCAGACCCAGGACTCTGGGTTCAGCCCACAGGTGACCCTGAGTTTTTTTTTAAATAATAATTATCTGTAGGATTCTTTGGCATCTTTCTAGAACTCACATATCACCCCCTTACCACCCTCCAAAAAGTTCTGAAGTGACTGGAAGAGCATTGGGCATGTAGACGTTTGTGAAAGATTCCAGCAGATCCAGATCCCACTGGTGTAGCTGAGGCCTGTGGCCTAATGGTGAAGCCACGTGTCTTCTGAGCCAGGGGTTGGGGGTTTGAGTCTTACCAGATTTAGGCTTTCCAGATTCAGCGATAAAAATGCAGGATGAATGCAATATGAATGCATTTCAATTTCCTTTTAGTATGTCTCGTGCAGTATTACCTTTTAGTACATCTTGTGCAATATTTGGGACATATACTAAAAAGTTATTCGTTGTCTAAAATTCAGATTTACCTGGGCATCCTGTATGTTAGCTGGCAACCCACCAGCAAGGTGCCTCTTCAGTTCCCTGAGGGACAGCTTAGCTTATTGGTTGATGGCGGCTGGGCACGTGGACTCTGGGAGGTGACCTGGCTTGGGTCTGAATTCTGACGGCGCGTGGCTGGCCACAGCACCAGGGCGAGTTACTGAACTGCTTGTAGCCTCGCCTTCTTCCTCTGTAAAACGAGCGCATATAGTGAGAGGGTTAAACGAGATGATCCGTGCAGAGTGCTTAGTGGAGTCTGCCTGTGGAAAATGATAAATAAGTCTTACTGGGGATGGTGTTCAGAACCCCTCAGACTCTTCCCAGCACCACAGTCAGAACTTCGATGGGGATCACTGTGGTTTCCTTTCTGGCACTCTTTGGTACCTCTGAAATTTGGCCCCTTCAGAGTGGTGGGGCCATCTTGGGGGACCATTTGGGGGATTCTATCTTGTTTCGGGACTGCAGGTGCTTGGCAGTGAGAAATGGGCTGTCGAAGTGGCTGATGGTTTCTGTTTCCATCTGAGTTTCCTGGTGTGGAGGAAACAAAACTTCTGTTGATGATTCATTGTTGAAGCTGGCTTTAGCCAGCATTTAAATAGGAACGACTGGCTGTAGAAAATATTGTCACCACCCAGAAGCGAGATCTGTTTCACAGCTGTTGTGAGCGCAGTGGATTTCTTACAGGCGAAACCAGGGCATTCGTTTACCTGCACTGGTGTGGCTTCTCAGCCAAGCACTTGCCAGGAAGTCCGACCACGCTGGCCTCCAGCCTCCCCGACAGATCACAGCTTCTACAAACCCTGTTTGCTGAGAGCAGGCTTCCCTGAAGTTTGGTATTCATAGCACTGGGGCACATACATTAAAGAACATTGGATGACACAGCGAGACGGCTACCCCCTTGCCAACTGGCTTTCAATCTTGATGATGGTGTTCAGGAGACAGTTTGAATTTCATGTCGGTATGTCAGAAAATCTTTCGAAAACTTGCTAATCTTTTTTTATTATTAAGAAACTGGCCTCAAGCTCAGAGATTTCAATGGGCAATAGTTTTCAATTAGACTCTATTAATATATTTTATTATATTAATTTTGTATTGTTCTTTTGGTGAATTTTTATTTTGATATAATTTCCAACTAGAGAAAAGTTGCAAACATAGTGTGGGAATTCCTTGGCCATCCAGTGGTTAGGACTCAGCACTTTTACTGCCGAGGGCCTGGGTTTGATCCCTGGTTGGGGAACTAAGATCCTACAAGCCCTGAGGCACGGCCAAAAAAAAAAAAAAGTTGCAAAAATAGTGTAAGGAACTCCTTTCTACCCACGACCCAGATTCACCTACTGGTTACATTTTGCCCCATCGACTTTATAATTTTTCTTCTCTCTGCATACTTTTTTGGAACCATTGGAGAGAATTTTAGAGACATCATTCCCCTTTACACCTAAGTCTTTAAGTGTGTTTTTCCTAAGAACCAGGACACTCTTTTACATAGATACAATACAATTATCAGACAAATAAAATGAGACAATGCGATATTGATGCAATGCTGTTCTCTAACCTGAGGTTCATATTCAGTTTCATCAAAAGTCCCAGTAATGTCCTTTACGGCTCCTCCTTCCCCTGCCACCCAGTCCAGAGTCCAGTCCAGGGTCACCCACTGTCTTTAGCTGTTCTGTTTATCATCTCCTTAGTCTCTTAATTTGTAATAGTTCTTCAGCCTTTCGTTGACTTCTTGCCAGTTTTGAAGAGTACAGGACATTTGTTTCTTTTTTTAGAACATTCTTCAGTTTGGGTTTGTCTGATATTTCCTCCTAAATAAATTCAGTTTGCATATTTTGTCGGGAATATCACAGAAGTGATATTGTGTCCTTCTCAGTCCATCCTATCAGGAAGCACCTATTGTCAATCTGTCCATATTGGTGAGAATGCCTTTGATCACTTGGTTAAGGTATTGCCTGCTAGGTTTCTCAACTACAAAGTTATCATTTTTCCCTTTGTAATTATTAAGTAATTTGTGGGAAAATATTTTGAGACTAGGTAAATAAACTTTCGCATCAAATTTTCATCAACTAGTTACTTTTCTAACTCTATCCTTTTTTTGTATTTATTTGTTGGCATTCTACTGTAATTGTCTATTATTTATTGGTGGACTCATAGATTTTTATTTTATTCATGGTTTATATTGAATTACTATCATTATTTATTTTGAAGCTCAAATTTCTTGATATTTGGGTAGTGGGAGCCCCTCCCCTGGCCCCATTTATTAATGTTATGACTGCTCTGTATTTTCTGTTCTTGGCAAACGGTTATTGATTTTCCATTTATGGTAGTAATTGAATTTTTAAAATATGTATTTATATTTTTAAAATTGATTTTATTTAAAGAAAAATATTAATTATATAATGATATATATAAATAATATTAAGAAAAATATTAATGATACTTACGGTCCAGGTTTGACAAAAGTCATGAAAAAGCTGGTATGCAAATAGCTGAAATGTGGGAAATACTGCTCTTGTATTATGGCGTATGTTGGTTCTATTCTTTTTTTTTTTGGTACTTCAAATAGTTGGCCATTGTGTCCCAATTAAGAACTTGAATTGTTTCCAAAGTGCCTACATTTGGGCATGCACACTCTGTCTCTTATTGCTGCCTCTTATCCCTGATGTGAAATCAATCCTTTGCCAGGCTATATACGTCCGACCTTCCTTTGGGAAATAAAGATGCTTATACACGGATACAATCAGAAGATGAGCTGCCTCAGTTACAACCCACCAGGTTATTCAAGGCCCAGTTCAAAAGCCCTCTTTTTATCAGGTAGGATTCTTTAGCTGCATGCAATAGAAATCAGGTCTGGCTAGCTTAAGCTATTTGTGTGGGATTGCTCACAGAATCCAAGACAAGTCTGAGGTCCTAGGCTTGGGAAAAAGTAGAAACACAGGTGGCTTTGGGGATCTGGCTAACAGGGGATCATGGGCACCACTGTCAGGATGGACAGGCTCCATTCATTTTTTGTGTTTGCATCTTTCTTCTTCAGCTTCAAATTACTTACGTGGAGGGACTTCCTGGTGGTCCAGTGGTAAAGAATCTGCCTTCCAATGCAAGGGGACATGGGTTCGATCCCAGGTCAGGGAACTAAGATCCCACATGCCGTGGGGCAACTAAGCACACATGCCACAACTACTGAGCCCACGCACCTCAACGAGAGAACCCGTGTGCCGCAAACTTCAGAGCCCAGCACTCTGGAGCCCGCGCGCCACAACTACAGAGCCCTCTTGCCAAACTAGAGAGAAACCCGTATGCCATAAATAGAGAGAAGCCCCGTGCTACAACAGAGAGCCTACATGCCGCAACTGAGACCCAACGCAGCCAAAAATAAATAAATAAATAAAGTTAAATACATAAATATTTTTAAAAATTAATAAATAAATAAATAAATAAATAAAGTTAAATACATAAATATTTTTAAAAATTACTTACTTGGACAGCATCCATTTGGCCTTCCCTGAGTCATGAATCCCATTGGCTAGAGGAGAACAGGACACCTTCCTTTTTTTTTCTTTAATTTTATTTTTGGCTGCATTGGGTCTTCGTTGCTGCACGTGAGCTTTCTCTAGTTGCGGCAAGTGGGGGCTGCTCTTCATTGGGGTGCACGGGCTTCTCATCACAGTGGCTTCTCTTGTTGCGGAGTACGGGCTCTAGGTGTGTGGGCTTCAGTAGTTGTGGCACGCGGGCTTCAGTAGTTGTGGCTCGTGGGCTCTAGAGCACAGGCTCAGTAGTTGTGGTGCACGGGCTTAGTTGCTCTGTGGCATGTGAGATTTTCCCAGACCTGGGCTCAAACCCGTGTTCCCTGCATGGGCAGGCGGATTCTTAACCACTGCGCCACCAGGGAAGTCTGAGAACAGGACCTTGATTCACAGGACCCTCAACACAACATATAAAGGGCATCGTCATTCCCCAAAGGAAAATTCGGTGCCACTGACAATTGCATTTTGCACCTATTGACTCCTTTAATACATACCACAACGTGATAGCATCTTAATGTTATCATTCCCCTTTTACAGAGGAGGCAACAGAGGCCTAGAGATTAAATCACTTGTTCCAGGTCATGCAACTGTAAGAGTCAGGATTCAAACTCAGGCCATCTGTCTTCAGAGTCCCTGATTTTGACCACCATGCTACAAATAGGGTGCAGTCAATTATTGGCAGGCAAAACCTGGAGTGTCCCTTTACTTCCATCCCATAGAAACTGTCTTAGCCCCGGCCTAAATATCACCTCTCCCAGTTTTGCACCCTAGAGCCCCCTGCATCTCTCCCTTTTAGGCTGCTAGACTTTCCTGGCTATTGGTGTCCCTGTCTCACTCAGCGGACTCTTTGCTAGCATTGGCCAGGCTGTATTTATCTCTGAGTCCTTCACAATGCATAGAACAGGGCCATGCATGTAGGCAAAGCTTAGTAAATATTTGTAGAATTTAATTGAGTCACCTTAATATTATTTACCTTACTAGACATAGATAGATAGATAGATAGATAGATAGATAGATAGATAGATAGATAGAGATAGAGATCCTGAGTGAGAATGGGAGCTTTTGATATACTCTTAATTCATCTAGTTAATAATTAAACACTCAGTGTCAATTTGATGGTGCATTGACTTCCTGCCTTGTTTATTGATTAATCTCGAAGGATCATTGGGATATTCCAACTTCTGCCCCCAAAGACAATAGACAAACCAGCTCTTACCATCAGCAGTCAACCTGAGCCTGAGCCTGGGCTCAGTAAATAGGTATTTGTGCTTGTTTTTGCAAAGGATGAAGAGATCAACTCTACTGAAATTGTGTGATGGTCTTTCCCCTGCTTCACAGCACAGTCCTTTAACTCATCGGGGTTGCTGGGCCCCATCCTGCTGGCCTTGGATAGTAGGCTGCAGAGTCAGGAAAACAGCAATAATCCCTTCTCACTCCCTGGGTAGGCTTTTGAAAAGCTAAGAAGGGCTGGCCCCAGAAGTCATTTTAATTGATGCTAGCTTAGCTTTTGAATAATTTTTTCCAACTTGTTAAGTGATATTGTGCATTTTCAGTGACTTGGGCATTAGAGAGAGCTTAGCTTGATGTCTGGGCCCAAATTCTGGAAACTCAGTGCTATGTGTAGTTTGGAGCACTTTATTTAACTTCTCTGGCTTTATATATATATATATATTCTTTTTGTTTGTTTGTTTGGCTGCGCTGTGTGGCTTGTGGGATCTTACTTCCCTGACCAGGGATTGAACCCAGGCCCTTGGCAGTAAAAACGCCAAGTCTTAACCACTGGAACAACAGGGAAATCCCTGGCTTCGTTTTTCATCAGTAAAGTAAGGATAGTATCACTTACTTTATAGGATTGTTATGAGTCTTTGACAAGTTAATACATGCAGAATGCTGTCTTCATTTGGGTTCCCCTAAAGTAGCCCCCCCAGGGCTTCCCTGGTGGCGCAGTGGTTGTGCGTCCGCCTGCCGATGCAGTGGAACCGGGTTCGTGCCCCGGTCTGGGAGGATCCCACGTGCCGCGGAGCAGCGGGGCCCGTGAGCCATGGCCGCAGAGCCTGCGCGTCCGGAGCCTGTGCTCCGCAACGGGAGAGGCCACAGCAGAGGGTGGCCCGCATACCACAAAAATAAATAAATAAATAAAATAAAGTAGCCCCCCCAGGTGAGGACTTGGGTGCAGGTAGTTTATTTGGAAGGTGATCTCAAGAAGCAGGAGTGGGGGGTGTAGGGAGAATGAGGTAAGGAGGGAAGAAAAGCCAGTGGACTTGCTAATGAATACGTCACCACTGTGGGCACCTTGGGCTTGACCCCACTGAGGGGACCCTTCAGATACTGTGTGGAACATGGACAGGGAATCCAGGCATTTATCCACATCTCCCATCCTCCACGGCTGAGGCTGCCCGGGGGGTGTTACTCCCCCCGCCCCCAGTCCCCGCCACAGTAGTTCTGGGTTACCTTGGCACACTTGTGCCCTTTGGTACTGGAAGCGGGAAGCAGTCAGCTTGCCAGGAGCTGTGTACAGCTGCAGTGGACTCTGGTGTCAGGTGAACCAAGACAAAGTGTGGGGAGGTGTCAGTGGTGACTCCCACAGTGTCCAGAAAATAAAACTAAAAACAAAAGAAAAAGAAACAAACCAAGCCAGACAAACAAAAAAAACCAGTGTCCAGTGCACAATAAGTACTCAGTAGACTGTATCTACAGTGGACACAGTTTTAACTGTGCAGCATACTATCCTATGGGGATCTACCTCTCTGTCACCTGATGGGGTTCAGGTAGGGATATCAATCAGGTTGCCTGCACCTACCATGACCAGTCACAGGGGTGGGCACGTGACCCAGGCTGGCCAGTCAGAATAGCCATCCCTCTGCTTCAGTGATTGGTTGATGGATGTGCATGTGACCCAAGCTGGCTAATCAGAGCCTTCGTGAGAGTGCCTTGATTCACACCAGAGCTAATGGAGAGGAAGGTCTTTGTCCTTGGGAGGGGGTGATGAGGAGAGAGGAGAGGAGGGAACACCTTACCAGGAGGGTGTTAGGTTGGAACTGCTAGTCCCTATCTTGGCGACTGAGTGAATATGAGCAGGCTACCTAACCTCTCTGGAATTTAATGTCCTTAATCTGTAAGCAGGGATGATATCTACTTTTCAGGGTATTGTTTCGATTCAGTAAGAGTACGTGTAAAATGCCTGGCAAATACCAAATCCTCAGTAAATGTTAGTTTTGTGGTCATGCTTTGCCTTGACTTGATTTCATTCTATGGAAATCTCCAAACTCTAAGCTGGACAGATTTTTGAAAATGATTCCAAGGTTTTTGAGCATGAGTGTTTGTGAGTATGCCCCATGGGTCGTTGTCCTATGTTGGTTTTGACTCCCAGCTCCAGAAGGTAGTGGTTTACTTTCTGGGGGCCTCCCATGGACATGTCCTCATTTCTCCAGAAAAAGCCTGCCTCGCCATTCCCTCATTGTTTCACTCCTGGAAGGGAGAGGTGTTCTTTTTCCCCCGCTCATGCCAGTTTAGTGGCCACTTGACCAGATAAACTACAGATGGGCTTTGGGGGACTAAAGAACTGTGATTCCAGCATGCCCCCCGCGTCTGATCTGCCTCCCAAAACTGGACCAAGTAAAATAATGATGTTCATTTGGGGGAGAATTCCCATGGTCTCCTCTTACTTGAGCACATTCTCCAGTAATCCCTGGATTAATCCCTTTGCTTTTAGTACAAAATCCAGAACCTTTGAAGGGGTATTAGTAGATTTCTCTAATCCAGTCTTATTAATCTTTTGTCTCTTCTCTTGATGCACGCAACAGTTAAATGGACCATTCCTTGAACCTACCCTGCACTTTCCCTCTAATGTGCCTAAAGATAGTTTCTTCTCCTGGACCACTTTCTTTCCCTGCTCCTGATGGACACTGTTCATCAAATACAGCACTGTTTACCACTCAGCCCACACCAGCTCTCAGTACCAAGGCAGGCTCTACAGATAAATTTCCATTTGCATGCAAGGTAAAACTTACTGTTGTTACATCCTTCAGTGGTAAACTCCTGAATGGCTGGAAGAGACTATGTATTTATTTTTCCTGCTAAAACACTAAAACTATTGTGTTGAGAACACGCTAGGTATTTGATTAGTGTTTGATGTGAATGAAAAACCATGTTTTGAAAGCATCTGCCATCTGAATTCTAGACTGGAACTTGTGGGTCATGGTTTCAATCTGAAACCATGGTTTTAACTTTCACGTTTGAGTTTCATAATGATTCTAGGACATAGACAATGTGATCCTCCCCATTTCAGTATGGGAAAGCTCAGATGCCAAGCAGTTTGCCCGAATTTGATGCCCAGTTTGCAAGACTCCAGAGTTTGTGCTCTCAGTCTCTGCACACGTGGGTGCATATGCCTGTGGTATGTTGGGGTATCACTCACCCCTATCTGAGTCACTCCCGTGTTTGGGTGTTTGGGAGCCAATTTGAATAACCCATAGGACATATTTCCCAGCATCTTTGCTTGGCTGGTAATAGGAGCTCTGCTCATTCTGTTCAAGGCAGAGAATGCAAAAACATTTATGTCTTAGACAGTTTAGGCTGCTCTAACAAAGTATCATAGACTGGGTGGCTTATAAACCACAGAACGTTATTTCCCAGTCTGGAGGCAGGAATTCCGAGATCATAGTGCCAGTGCGGTCAAGTTCTTGAGAGAGCCTCTTCTGGGTGGCAGACTGCCAATATCTTTTTATCCACACAGGAGAGAGAGAGAGAGAAGCAAGCTGTCTCTCATGACCTTATAAGGGCACTAATCCCATTCATGAGGGTGCCACCCTCATGACTTCACCTAATCCTGATTACCTCCCAAAGGCCCACCTTCTAATGCCTTCATGTGGGGGAAGGGGAGGGTTTCAGCCTATGAATTTTGGAGGGACACATTTAGTCCATAACAACTTATTTCTTTTCCCACAAGCAAACCTGAAAGTAAAATATTGAGGTCTGTATATTATCTGGTTTTTTTTTTTTTAAAGGAAGCTGCTGAGTATTTCCTAAGCATCCCATTTTCCCAGCCCTGGCAAACAGGAGTAAGGAAAGGAAGCTAATGTTTATCATGCTCACTAGGTACCAGGCACTATGCTGTATGCTTTCATTCTCATGAACAACACCCACTCAGCTTAAAAGACTGCACTCAGGCATCACCTCCTCCATGAACACTTTCCTGGACATCATCTTCCATCACAGAGTTGGCCCCTCCCTACTTTGCACCTCACTCTGCCCCCTAACATTGCCTCTCTGAATCCCTGTTACATATCTTGGTGTCCGTTTCTGCCCTTCCTCTAGACCTGCTGTACAAGATGGAAGAGCATCAGGGAATCAACATGCTTGTTAGGAGTCACTTTCATCCAATGATGCTTGGAACTTAATGGAGAAATACACCTTCCTCACCAAGTGGGACAGCTCCATGGTCTCCCACAGTGGTCACCTACTCACCAACAAATGCTTAAGTGGCTTCTTCCCTTCCTGTTTTACGTTCCCTCTCCCCAGTCCGTGCTTCCTGGGATCACCTCCCAGTACTGCTGACTTTCAAATCCTTGTTTCAGTGTCTGATTCTGGAGGACCCAAACCGGGGCAAAGGAATCAAGGAACTTGACGTCTATCTCTGCACCCCCTTTAGGCTCATCTTATATCCCTCCTCCCACTGAACCCTACATTTACTCTTTGTAATCACCTGCCACACTGCAAGCTTTCATGTCACACCATTGCACATCCTTGTTCCCGCCCATGGAAATCCAAGATTATTCGTTTGGCATTCAAAGACCTCCATGCCCAGTTGGGACTTCCCGTCATGCCTTTCTCAAGCTCCACTCCACTTCCACGTGAGTGTATTTCACCTACGGTTCTACTCTCCTTTCTTCCTATACGCCCTTCAATGTTCCCACCTCCTTGCTTTCACACTAATGTTTCCTTCTGCCCCAAATGGCTTTTGAAAGGTTTACCTCCATTTCTGCTCTAACCTCACCCACATGGCTGAAAAGAATTTTGTTCCTAACTGCAAGACCTCTTCTCCACTCTCAGAGTTATAAGGGAAGGTGTGGATTTTAGTTTCAATTCCAGTTTTTCTTGCTGGACGGTGTTTACATGTGACAGCACACCACCACTGGCTATGTGAGGCCATGAGCCTTATACAGAGTACATGAGCATTAAATGAGAACATAATGAGAAAATCCTTTGCACGGTGATCTTGTAAGAATTTCACTGACAAGGTGACTAACCGTTCTACCTTGTAAATTCAGGTTTATGTATGTGGTGTTTTATTGACATGGGACCTAGCTCTAATTTTTTTGGCTTCCTGCTGAGAAATATAGTAAATATAGCCAAGCCTCCCTAATCATGAATTCCTCCTTCATGAAATCTTTGCCCTTGGAGATTCACTTTTGTGCGTCTCTTTGATAACCCTGAGGATGTTGGATCATGAAAATGAAAATGGTTGAGGTGTGTGAGTTTTGAAATCAGCACTTCACTGAACACTTGGATCGAGGGCCAGACAAAAAAATGCTTCTTGATGTGCATATTATTTGCTACAAAGCAAAACAAATGGATAAACATATCCTTGAAATCAGAGGAAAGAGAATCCCTGAACAGTTTCTAGTGAGAAGGGATGGTAATTGAAATGCATTGTATTTTACCCTTATTCAAGTCAAGAAGCATGGTGGGGCGGTTAAGAGCATGGATTCTAACCTGGCTCCAGATCCTGGCTCCATCACTTCCTAGCTGTGTGGTCTTAGTGCAGAGCCTCAGTCTTCAGTTTTGTCACCTCTAAGATGGGCGTAATGGTAAACCCCACCTCTCAGGGCTGTTGAGGGGGTAAAAGGGTATATATATAATATATATATATATATAATATATATATATATACACACACACACACATATATATTATATATATACACATATATCTTTTAATAGCATATAGTAGGTATCATAAATACTATTATAATTATTGTTATTCTTGTTATCATTACTATTATTACATGATGCCTTTAATAGTTCTTTTATTTAGTGGTGTCTTATTTTCTTGCTTGAGGGAAGCTGAATGTATTTTTAAAGGCTTATTTCATCTTGACTCCTGTTTTCTGTATATAGCCTTTAGTTTCTCATCTGAAGATTCTTCTATGACATGTTTTTTATATTTTCTTTTTCATTCAGCCATGCCTTGCGTTTTAACAGTGGGGACATTTTTGCAGCAGCTATGTATGTGGAGTAACACATGCCAGGCGAGGTTATGCTATGCTGAATACTTTATTTATATTTTTTTATGTAAACATAATTTGCTTTGTAGGCACAATATAACAGAAGCTCTAAAGCCACAAATACGTTAGACAATGTTTCAGTTCCCTCCGATCAAACGTAAATTACTGAGAAGCCTTCACAGTTCCTTTAAGGCAACCTGAGTCGTTCTGTGTACACTTCCTTCAGAAAAACAGTCAAGTGACAGCAAAGAAGATGCTTCGAACGAGAGTGTGTTAAACAGTTTTTTTTTTCCCTATTCTTCATGGCATAAGTTGGTCTTATTGGTCAAACACTAGTTTTCTCTTCTCATTCTGTATCCCAAGGAGACAAAAGGGCTTTCTTGAACTAACCAGCATAATTTGTGATTATTGTTTAAACCTTATAGTTGAAAAAACAGATTTGGGGAAGAATGTCTTTTCATGCTAATCCTCTGGACATAACAAAGGCCGTTTGGATTCTGAATGGAGAGTTCCGTCTCCCCTGGCAAATAAGAGGCCTGATATGGCCAGTGGGTCTCTGCTCCCCCAGCCCTAAAAAATGCCATCTCTGGCCAGCTCACCAGGAATGTCACTTGGGTAACGGTTCCTCTTAAGACCTCATTGAGGGCTTGGTTATGGGAAAAACATGACCAATAGTACTGCATTTAGCAAACGTGTTGGGGGGATACAACCTCTACGTTATCTTTCTGAATGACCCAGAGAAGAGAAGTTGACGTTGGTGTCTCTTCTTTTGAGATGCTCTCATCCCTTTGCTCGTCAGATGGCACCGCCCTTTCTCATCTTCGTAGCTTACATGTACATTCACAATGAGGAGACACTTCCTTCAGATAAATATTTGGCATAAATAAGTCATCATCACAAGCTTAGGATAGGAAAAAAAGAACATGATTAGTGAGGTGACATTTGTTACAAATGGACCTAGGGAATAAAACAGGTAGCTGCTGAAATGCATTCATTGCCATCACTTGGGGGAAGTGTGGGGTGTACCCGAAGGCTCATTGGTGGGGAGGTCGGGCAATGCAGGAGCCCTCGGAAGTCCTCCAGAACGCAAGTGAGTTGGGGTGCTAACCCTGCGGGCTCCTCGTGTCTCCGGTTCGGTCTGTGAGCGATGGAGTCCACCCTCTGGGCCAACAGGACTGGGAAGAGGTGGTGAGGAGCACCCCCTCCCCGCCCCGTGGAGATACTGAGTCTCTTGTCCCCCCTCCAGAGGAACTGCGCACCTCAAGCCGTGCCAAGTGGGGTGGGGCTGGGGGTGGGCTTCTTAGGAGTCTGGGAGCTGGAAAATTAATCAGGGGTGTGCAGTCAAGTAATTTGGTCCTGGATTTCCAAAAAGCAGGGCCTTGCCAAGAGTCTGCACCATAATTTTATATTTCAGAGGAGAGGAACACATATTTGGCATCAGGTACTAAACATCGACTTTTGTATCGCGAGAGTTTGTGACACGTTAGAACACGCTTTGGCAAGAAGAAAGATACTCATTGATTTTTTTTCCCCCAAATATGGTCTACAAAGGAGATCTTTCTTGGGGGATCCAAGGTAAAGGCTGCTATTCAGTACCAGGAAATGAAAAGAGCAAAATCGGTAATGCCAATGGCAAGTGTGCAAACATAGGCGAGTCTCAGTAATGACTTTGAAATAGTCCCACACCTGGTGAGTTTTCTTAAAATTAAATATATATGGTGGGGAGAGGATTTTGCTCATGAGATGTGCTTTCAGAGTAGGGATCTCTGTGGCTGGTCCTCATACTTTGGCTGTTGACCCATCTTCTATCCTGAAAAATCCACATCTATTTCCCTATGTTTATGGTTAAGAACCGGTGAAGGAATCAAGCATCAGAGGGTAAGGGGAGGTTGGATTAACCTTTTGACCGTGAAACACCTGAATGAATGTAAGGAGGTTGCCTCTTCAATGGGAAGTAGGAAAGTACAACTTGGAGAGATCCTAAACTCACGGGCTTGTGAAAACGTCTCCTGGCCTACCCTCTTTCTGCCAGCCAAACTGGCAAGTGCTCTTGTCAGAAGCATGGGCAGCTGGCAGCAAAAAGTGTCATTGGCCTGAAGAATTCTAGGACAGTGCTCTGTGATAACACCTTTCAATCCAACTTGTCTTTGCCCATGTCTGGTCTCTTAAGCAATGGACCTGTGGGCCTGTATCAATTTGCAAGGCTGTTCTAGAACTGTCGAGAAGGACCCAAAGATGGATGGTTTTGAAACAAGGGAGTGGGGAGAGTGTAACACACAGATGGGGGAAGGACATAATACTGCATGGAATGGGATTGGCACTTAATTTCAAAAACAACAGTGATCAACAGCTTTTTAGCTCAGCTGACAGCAGACAAACACAACACACACTGGACTACAGCATTTGTTCACTGGGGCACAGAAGAGTTTTCTCAGCCGGCTCCTCTTTCTCCAGAGCATCCTTCACATCCTCCTGCCTGGGTCCCGGGTTACTGGATAAAGGGCATCCTCTCCTTGTTCTCACTGTCACCCTCGTGGTCCTCCTCCTCTTCGCCCGCCTCGCTGGTCTCTGTGCTGTCATTGGCCATCTGTAATTCAACAGAGGACTTCTTAGAGGGTTCTGCAATCTGTCTCCTGCCTTCTTCGAGCATCTGATGAAGGCCCTTGGGAAAGATTTCTCTGAGGGCTGAACACTAGGGTCACCTGATTCCTCAGGAAGGCAGTGTGGTACCAGGTGAATTGTGTTGGGCGCCCTAAGAGTCAGACTCTGAGAAAGCATTTGACTGCAAGTATTTGGAATTGGGGAGATGATTCCAGGGCTTGAGAGATGATCCCAGGAAGCACAGGTCAGAGTGAGGAAAGGAGACAGAAAAGGCAAGGAAGCTGGCACGGGATATGTTAATCCTTAGGTCCTGCCGTGGGCAACTGGGCTCAGTCCTGCTGCGGACCACTGGGGGGCAGTGGGGGGCACATGAGCAGGGGAGAAGCCAGGGAGTGCCGATTTTGTGCATAACCCAAGCCTCTGCCACGGCCAGAGGATGCTCTCAGGCAGAGAGGGGCGGCGGCCAGCAGGAGGACAGCGCCGGCACGCAGGGGAGTCATGAGTGCCGGGGGCGTGGGTGCGCACCGACAGCGTCCACTGCACCGACCGGCCAGGGTTCAAATCCTGATGCTGTCACTTCCTACGAGCCAGAAGAACACTGTTAACAAATGTGGGTTTATCCACTTTGTTGTCTGTGTTCCCCCATGGGAACGTCCTTTCTGTGAAGATGTGGACTCTTCCTGGTCCTGTCTAGCCATCCATCCATCCATCCATCTACCATCTGTCTACCTACCCACCTACCTTCTTGTCATTGCTAGTACCTGGCACACTTGTCACACCTCTCTGAGCCTCCATTTCCTCCATCGTTAGGATGAGGATAAACCCACCTGCCTTTTAAAGTTGTCATGGGAGCCAAGTGAAACAAAGGGAAATGATGTATTTGAAGCATCTGGCAAATTGGTGAGCTACATGACAGATGCTCAAAACATCCTAGTCCTATCCATTTACAGCCCCCTTCATGAACGGTGCCTCAGATTTCTTTTCTTGTTCCTAGACCCTGAGCTAGGTAATTTCCCTTGAACCCCCTGAACCTCTGCTCTCCCCACTTATTCTTTTTTTTTTTTTTTTTTTTTTTTTTTTTTTGCGGTACACGGGCCTCTCACTGTTGTGGCCTCTCCCGTTGCGGAGCACAGGCTCTGGACGCGCAGGCTCAGCGGCCATGGCTCACGGGCCCAGCCGCTCTGCGGCACGTGGGATCTTCCCGGACCGGGGCACGAACCCGTGTCCCCTGCATTGGCAGGCAGACTGTCAACCACTGCGCCACCAGGGAAGCCCTCCCCACTTATTCTTACAAACAGGAATCATCTCCTGGATCTCAGCCCCCCTGCCCGTACCACACGGCTGATCTGGAGCTGGACTTCCCTCTCGGCCACAGCACTGCATGCAGCGCCATCCCTCCACCCTCCTGCCTACTCAATGCCTGCTTTTCCTTCGTGCTCAGTCTGCTTCCTCAAGGAAGCCTTCCCAGAGTTCCCTAACGGGAACAGACCCCCTACTGCGAGCCCTTCTTTGTGGCCTGGATCCATAGCTGCAGTGTCCCATTTCTACGTATAGCTTGTTGACCGATGTCCACCTGCCCCACCTCTGGATCTGTGCAGCCTGGTGGCAGTCTCTGTGCCGACCGCCACACTGCAGAGCCCCTCAAGGGACCCTTGCAAGAGTGTCTGGGATGTGAGTGTGACATGCTTCACTCCTGGTGGGGTCCCTGCATGTAAGGGTATTGTCCTGGTAAGAGAAAACAGAAGCCATGGGCCCATCAGGAGGCATTTCGGAGGCAACTGGCATCATTCTGTTGGGTATCTGAATGTGAATTTATAAAATTTTACCAGGAATTCCTCCCACTTGTGCAGCCAAGAGTGAGCAGGTGTAATAGACATGGGTGTGGTCTTGTCCTCTCCTGACTGCCCTCAGATTGCTCTTGAAACGTTCTCACCAAAGCGTTTTCCTTTCTTTATTAGCGTTCATCCCATTTGTGACTAATCCCTCACTTGCACATTCGTTTCATTACCTCTGGTCTCCCCCCACCGGCCCCAGCCCAGCAGAGGGCTTCCTGTACTTCTCTCCATCCCACCTGTGCCTGCACGGGATAAACCTTCTGGTGTTGAACTGAACGGATCCCTCTGCTTTTGACTCACCAGCGGAGTCGGGGTCTTTTCTACATCCAGAATTAACTTTCCAATGTTCCCTCGGTCGTGGATCCGCTGCATGGCCTCCTTCACCTGAGAGACAAGGAGAGAAAGCGCCAGTTAGATGAGATGTCGCCCAGGTGGCAAGAGGGCCTGGAAAAGCCAAACCACCCGCTGTCCACCAGGGGGCGCTGCGGTTCACGTTTAGCAGCTAAACTAGCAATGGTTTCCAAAAGCGCGTGCAAATAAATTCTGGTTGTCACTCACACGCTCTGCTCTTATGCAAGCGACTCGGTTTCCTGAGTCTAAAAAATGAGAGTGATAGCTCCGGAAATAAAAAAAGATGAACATTTCTTTAAAAGAATTAAAAAAGGCTGGGGGAGGAGGGTCCTATAGAATTCCAAGAGTTACATGCTGCCCAAGGGCCAGGAACATTAGCCAGAGTAATTTTGACCAATTAAATTATTTTTCAAGGGTCATTTTCACCCTGCTTACCTAAATGTTATATAACTCTTGATTCGTGGTTTGGCTAAAATGACCCATCACCGAGGCTGAACTACATTCAGGAAAATTCCCATGGTTCCTGGTTATTGAGTGGAAAAAAATTTTTTTTTAATTTTTTTTTTTTAGGTACGCGGGCCTCTCACTGTTGTGGCCTCTCCCGTTGCGGAGCACAGGCTCCGGACGCGCAGGCTCAGCGGCCATGGCTCACGGGCCCAGCCGCTCCGCGGCATGTGGGATCTTCCCGGACCGGGGCACGAACCCGCGTCCCCTGCATCGGCAGGCGGACTCCCAACCACTGCGCCAAAAGGGAAGCCCGAGTGGAAATTTTGTTTCCACCTAAGCAGAGGTTTCCCCAGAACTAGTATTCTCCCCAGTGAAGAGGACCTTCTGTTTCTTTTCAAGTGATGGGAGCTTGTCAGACAAATATCAATACATAGACGCCCCCTGGGACCCTCTGAAAAAAGCAGGTGTGTGATGTAATCTGATGTAGCCTTTGAGCATTTCATTCTGTTGCTGTATGGAAAATGAACTCTAGGGGGTGCTGTGAGGATAAAATAAAATAAGGAAAGGGCAACAGAATGCCAGGGCTTGGCATGGGTAAGTCCTTCACATCTCTTAGTGAAATCTAAATGGAAATATAACATCTCTTGATTTTAAAAAAAGTGATAGATCTAGTTGAAATATTTTTCTTTAAGTCTCGGATTTTTAAGTATTTTTGTTCATGCATTCATTCAGTGCACAAATATTCACTACATATTGCTTATAGGCTAGATGCTATGGTTTATTTTAGGCATATCTTTTATTGATAGCATATGTTTTCATTTAGTTTTTTTTTTTTAATAAATTTATTTATTTACTTATGGCTGGGTTGGGTCTTTGTTGCTGCGCATGGGCTTTCTCTAGTTGTGGCGACCAGGGGCTACTCTTCCTTGTGGTGCGCAGGCTTCTCACTGTAGTGGCTTCTCTTGTTGCAGAGCATGGGCTCTAGGTGTGCGGGCTTCAGTAGTTGTGGTGCACGGGCTTAGCTGCTCTGCGGCATGTGGGATCTTCCCGGACCGGGGCTCGAACCCGTGTCCCGTCCATTGGCTGGCAGATTCTTAACCACTGCACCACCAGGGAAGTCCATTTAGTTTTTAAAAACTGTATCTGGGGCTTCCCTGGTGGCGCAGTGGTTGAGAGTCCGCCTACCGATGCAGGGGACACGGGTTCGTGCCCCTGTCCGGGAAGATCCCACATGCCGCGGAGCGGCTGGGCCGGTGAGCCATGGCCGCTGAGCCTGCGCGTCCGGAGCCTGTGCTCCGCAACGGGAGAGGCCACAACAGTGAGAGGCCCGCGTACAGCTAAAAAAAAAAAAACAAAAAACAAGAATGGAGACATGGGTAGAGATTTTAAATGGGTGGTTTGTTTTTCTTCAACATGACTGATAGTAGAGTTTCTCCTAAAGTATTAACCCTATGGGTATGGATTAACTGGAGTTTCAGGTTATTTATAGAATCCCAAGAAGAGAATTTTATTAGCTATAATTCACAAAATAAGTAAGTACAACACATTAGATTAATTAAATTCATTTTTCCTGCCTTTTTAAAAAAAATACTAGTACAAGGGCTTCACTTAAAAAAAAAAAAAAACTATATCTGAAAGTATTTTATTTTAGGTGGCAAGTTTCTCCCATTCAATTATTGTTATGCAGATAGATTTAGTTGTGTCATCTTTTACAGAGTCAGATTGCTTTTTTTAAATTTATTTTTTATTGAAGTACAGTCGAATTATAGATGCTATGGTTTAAAAAAAATTTTTTTTTAAGTAAGCTAGGGTGTCTGCCTTTGAGGAGCTCAGTCTGGGGTTGATGGAGCAGTGTTTGCTTATATAAAAACCAAAGCCATTTTCCCATTTGAATAAAAACTTGATGGAGCCATTAAAATGTACATATTCGAATTGCTTTTCTGTGACTTTATCCTAAAGACACAATTCAAATTATGGGGAAAAAACTTACCACGCAAAAGATACTCGATTGTTTTCGATGGCAAAACATTGAAGCAACTTATATGTCACAGAATAAGGGAATGGTTAAGTAAACCATGGCTCTGACATTTATCTACTGAATGGAAATGTTTTATAGCTGTTAAAGTGCTAATTATAAAGAATGTACAGCAGGATTAAATGTCTTTATGATATTGTTAAATGAGAAAATCGAAGTGTATATATTTTTATTTACATCCCCATAAAAATATGGGCATTCTAAAATAACTAGAAAGGGATTTGGATATATGATAAAACATTATGTAGGGGGAATGGGTGCTTTTGAACTCTAATGTCCAAACGTTGTTATCTGGTAACATATTATCAAACCGCTGTTTGATATAAATTAAATGTATCTTTTTCTAATTTTAAAAAATGTGTATTATTTATTTGGTTGTGCTGGGTCTTAGTTGCGGCAGGCGGGCTCCTTAGTTGCAGCACGTGGGCTCCTTAGTTGCAGCACGTGAACTCTTTTAGTTGCTGCAAGCATGTGGGATCTAGTTCCCCGAGCAGGGAATGAACCTGGGCCCCCTGCATTGGGAATGCGGAGTCTTAACCACTGCGCCACCAGGGAAGTCCCTAAATGTATCTTTAAATGCAGAGTCTTTGGATGAGCGAGCATTGGTTAGAGGCAACCTCTTTTATAGACTGACAGTGTCATGTGATGGTTGAATTTCCTCACCCTAATACATAATCCAGGAGATTTCTCCTATTTCTGTGATGAACGTTGCTTTCCAAGTGCTTTTGTATTCAGTCTTAACAACAGCTACTATTTACTGAGAATCTTTAAGTATCGTGACAGACAGCTTCTAAAACAGCTCCCAACCACCTCCTGGGACTCACAGCCCTGTGTAGTCCCCTCCCCTTAAATGTGAGCTGGACCCAGCTACTTGCTTGTAACCAACCGAATACAGCAAAAGTGACAAAATGTCACTTCCAAGACGAAAAGACAACCCTCACAATGGGAGAAAATATTTGCAAATGAAGCAACTGACAAAGGATTAATCTCCAAAATACATAAGCAGCTCATGCAGCTCAATATCGAAAAAACAACCCAATCCAGAAATGGGCAGAAGACCTAAATAGACATTTCTCCAAAGAAGATATACAGATTGCCAGCTTTGAGCATTTCATTCTGTTGCTGTATGGAAAATGAACTCTAGGGGGTGCTGTGAGGATAAAATAAAATAAGGAAAGGGCAACAGAATGCCAGGGCTTGGCATGGGTAAGTCCTTCACATCTCTTAGTGAAATCTAAATGGAAATATAACATCTCTTGATTTTAAAAAAAGTGATAGATCTAGTTGAAATATTTTTCTTTAAGTCTCGGATTTTTAAGTATTTTTGTTCATGCATTCATTCAGTGCACAAATATTCACTACATATTGCTTATAGGCTAGATGCTATGGTTTATTTTAGGCATATCTTTTATTGATAGCATATGTTTTCATTTAGTTTTTTTTTTTTAATAAATTTATTTATTTACTTATGGCTGGGTTGGGTCTTTGTTGCTGCGCATGGGCTTTCTCTAGTTGTGGCGACCAGGGGCTACTCTTCCTTGTGGTGCGCAGGCTTCTCACTGTAGTGGCTTCTCTTGTTGCAGAGCATGGGCTCTAGGTGTGCGGGCTTCAGTAGTTGTGGTGCACGGGCTTAGCTGCTCTGCGGCATGTGGGATCTTCCCGGACCGGGGCTCGAACCCGTGTCCCGTCCATTGGCAGGCAGATTCTTAACCACTGCACCACCAGGGAAGTCCATTTAGTTTTTAAAAACTGTATCTGGGGCTTCCCTGGTGGCGCAGTGGTTGAGAGTCCGCCTACCGATGCAGGGGACACGGGTTCGTGCCCCTGTCCGGGAAGATCCCACATGCCGCGGAGCGGCTGGGCCGGTGAGCCATGGCCGCTGAGCCTGCGCGTCCGGAGCCTGTGCTCCGCAACGGGAGAGGCCACAACAGTGAGAGGCCCGCGTACAGCTAAAAAAAAAAAAACAAAAAACAAGAATGGAGACATGGGTAGAGATTTTAAATGGGTGGTTTGTTTTTCTTCAACATGACTGATAGTAGAGTTTCTCCTAAAGTATTAACCCTATGGGTATGGATTAACTGGAGTTTCAGGTTATTTATAGAATCCCAAGAAGAGAATTTTATTAGCTATAATTCACAAAATAAGTAAGTACAACACATTAGATTAATTAAATTCATTTTTCCTGCCTTTTTAAAAAAAATACTAGTACAAGGGCTTCACTTTGTAGGACTACTTTGTATGTCTCGGTGATAGGTAGGGTTTGTGAGTTAGGTTTCTAAAAGGGAAATAGGTTAAGGGTAGAATGGCCGTATAATTCATTGTCTAAACCTCAGCACCTTTAGGGTGAAAGAAGGTGCTGTTAAAACTTATGTCAGCACAGAAGGTGTTAAACCAGGGCTGTCCCAGGCAGACTAGGACATATGGTCACCTGAGTTAAAGGGCACTGTTTTAGCTTGCTAGCTTTTCTTTAGGCAATCCTAGTAGGCTGTGGAAAGTGAATTCATGGAAGTTTTCACCATTAATGTCCTGATCTGTGGGTGGGGTCTCCTTCATCTCAGGATTTAGGTAACTTTTTATTCAGGGAACACTGAAATTGAGAAGTTGAATGAGAAGGAAAAGATAAGAGAATTTTAATTTAACAGACTGGCAGTGTCTCCCATCCCCACAAGAAAGTTTTGCAGGCATGAAACCATTGTGACAGAAAAATGTTTCCTTTAATTGTGCAAAGTTATTGTCTTTAAATTCCAAATTAACTTCATAAAATAAGTACAAAAAACTGAGCACTTTCTTCTTAAGAAAATTTTGTTGTAAGACATTGATTACATATTTGATTTTTATTGTTCAGTGCCCTTATTTAGGCTTTTTGTTAACTGTCTTTGAGGGAAATGTCATAGTATTTATGTGGATGGTCATCTAACTGTATGATGGCCTTTTATATTATGTATAAAAGTATATGATCTATGATTTATATATTTATACATATTATGTATAAAAGTTATATGATATATGGTGTTGTAAATCTCAAATATACATGTCTCTGGAGGAGATCTTGATTTTTTCAGACTTTTAAAGTTTATATACAATAAAATTGGCTTTTTTGGGTATACATTTGTATGAATTTTACACACATGGAGATTTGTGTAACCACCTCAAGTGTCAGAGTGCAAAACAGTTTCATCACGTCTAAAATTCTCTTGTGCTCTCTGTTATACTCAAACCCTCCTCTCATCCCTAATCCCTGGCAACCTTTGATCTGTTTTCTGTTCCCATACTTTTGCCCTTTGCAGATTTTCATATAAATGGAATAAAATAGTTTGTAACATTTGGAGATTGGCTTCTTTTACTCAGCATACTGCCTTTGAGATTCATCCATGTTGTTCCAGTGGTTCCAACAACATATTCCATGTTGTTCCAATGGTTTGTTCTTTTTTATTGCTGAATAGTATTCGATTGTATGGATGTACCATAGTTTGTCTTCCATTTTTGTGTACCATATCTTTTTCTCCTCTCTGTATCTTTTTCTAATTTTAAAAAATGTGTATTATTTATTTGGTTGTGCTGGGTCTTAGTTGCGGCAGGCGGGCTCCTTAGTTGCAGCACGTGGGCTCCTTAGTTGCGGCACGTGAACTCTTTTAGTTGCTGCAAGCATGTGGGATCTAGTTCCCCGAGCAGGGAATGAACCTGGGCCCCCTGCATTGGGAATGCGGAGTCTTAACCACTGCGCCACCAGGGAAGTCCCTAAATGTATCTTTAAATGCAGAGTCTTTGGATGAGCGAGCATTGGTTAGAGGCAACCTCTTTTATAGACTGACAGTGTCATGTGATGGTTGAATTTCCTCACCCTAATACATAATCCAGGAGATTTCTCCTATTTCTGTGATGAACGTTGCTTTCCAAGTGCTTTTGTATTCAGTCTTAACAACAGCTACTATTTAGTGAGAATCTTTAAGTATCGTGACAGACAGCTTCTAAAACAGCTCCCAACCACCTCCTGGGACTCACAGCCCTGTGTAGTCCCCTCCCCTTAAATGTGAGCTGGACCCAGCTACTTGCTTGTAACCAACCGAATACAGCAAAAGTGACAAAATGTCACTTCCAAGACGAAAAGACAACCCTCACAATGGGAGAAAATATTTGCAAATGAAGCAACTGACAAAGGATTAATCTCCAAAATACATAAGCAGCTCATGCAGCTCAATATCGAAAAAACAACCCAATCCAGAAATGGGCAGAAGACCTAAATAGACATTTCTCCAAAGAAGATGTACAGATTGCCAACAAACACATGAAAGGATGCTCAGCATCACTAATCATTAGAGAAATGCAAATCAAAACTACAATGAGGGGACTTCCCTGGTGGCGCAGTGGTTAAGAATCCGCCTGCCAGTGCAGAGGACACGGGTTCGAGCTCTGGGCCGGGAAGATCGCACATGCCACGGAGCAACTAAGCCCGTGCGCCACAACTACTGAGCCTGCGCTCTAGAGCCCGCGAGCCACAGCTATTGAGCCCACGTGTCACAACTACTGAAGCCCACGCGCCAAGAGCCCATGCTTCGCAACAAGAGAAGCCACTGCAATGAGCAGCCCGCGCACCGCAACTACGAGTAGCCCCCGCTCACTGCAACTAGAGAAAGCCCGCGCGCAGCAACAAAGACCCAAAGCAGCCAAAAATAAAAATAAATAAATAATTTTTTTAAAAAACAAACAAAACTAACCTACAGTGAGGTATCACCTCACACCAGTCAGAATGGCCATCATCAAAAAATCAGTTTCTTACCAATTAAAAATAAAAGACTGTGACTTCTGTCTTCCAGTCTCTCTCTTTCTCTGACTCTTCTTGCCTTGAGCAACTAAGCCCGTGCGCCACAACTACTGAGCCTGCGCTCTAGAGCCCGCGAGCCACAGCTATTGAGCCCACGTGTCACAACTACTGAAGCCCACGCGCCAAGAGCCCATGCTTCGCAACAAGAGAAGCCACTGCAATGAGCAGCCCGCGCACCGCAACTACGAGTAGCCCCCGCTCACTGCAACTAGAGAAAGCCCGCGCGCAGCAACAAAGACCCAAAGCAGCCAAAAATAAAAATAAATAAATAATTTTTTTAAAAAACAAACAAAACTAACCTACAGTGAGGTATCACCTCACACCAGTCAGAATGGCCATCATCAAAAAATCAGTTTCTTACCAATTAAAAATAAAAGACTGTGACTTCTGTCTTCCAGTCTCTCTCTTTCTCTGACTCTTCTTGCCTTCTTTTTCTTTTTTGTTTTAAAGTCTGACGTGTTTTTATTTTTTTTTAACATCTTTATTGGAGTATAATTGCTTTACAATGGTGTGTTAGTTTCTGCTTTATAACAAAGTGAATCAGTTATACATATATATATGTCTCCATATCTCTTCCCTCTTGCGTCTCCCTCCCACCTCCCTATCCCACCCCTCTAGGTGGTCACAAAGCACCGAGCTGATCTCCCTGTGCTATGCTTGCCTTCTTGTTCTGATGACACAAATTGCCATGTTGTGTGCTGCCCTTTGGAGAAGCCCACATAGCAAGGAATGGAGGGAGAACTCCAGCCAACAGCCAGTGAGGAACTGACATCGTCAGTTCAAAAGCCTGTGAGGCGCTGGATCCTGCCAACAGCGAACGAGAAAGCTTGGAAGCAGATCCTTACCCAACTGAGCCTTGAAATGATATCACAGCCTGGGCTGACACCTTGGTTGCAGCCTTGGGAAAGACCCTGAGCCAGAGGACCCAGCTAAGCCCTACCCAGATTGCTCACCCACAGAAACTGAGATCATAAGTTGGTTTAAGCCAATAAGTCTTAGGGACAATTTGTCATGCAGTGATAGATAATTAATACATTGTTACCTTGAATGTATAATTCTTATCTTGCAAGATACATATTATACCCATTTTACAGATAAGTACCTTAGTTCTCAAAGACATAAGCAATTTGTCCAAAGGCTACATGACTGTTGGTGACAGAAATGTGCTTCAAACTCAGATTTGGCAGACTTCAAAAACCAATGCTTTTTCCCAGTTCTGCCCAGATCATGCTGCTTCCTTTGATTCTCATATAATGGTTTCCCAGAATTCAGTTGTTTATTACCCTGGCAAGTCATTAAGCACCTGGAAACTCCTTGGAGATTAGCAACAGTTATTTAAACTGCTTCTCCAATAAGTTAGAGCCCAGGGAAACCGAAAAGCTGTTTTCTTACCAGTTAAAGCTGACTAAGATTCTAGAAAAAAGTTGGGACATTTCTTTCTGAAAGGGACTGACTCCTTGAAGTTCCTTATATGGGGGTTGGAGAAAGGATTAGGAGTCTGATCCGCAGTCATGCTGTTTGAGTTTACATCCTCTTGGGCTGCTCTTGGGGATGTGAAGAGTCTTTTATGACAACTCTCAGAGGGAAAGAAACTACCATTTTTTGATCAATTCTTTATGAAGTACAGCGTGAGGCATTTTACATATCTTGCTTCATTTTATCTGCACCTATACTCTTAGGTGAGTACAGGCATCAGAGTTTCAACAGAGGAGAAACCCAAGGATGGAAAATCGCAGGGGTCTGTCTCAGGTTGCCCTCTGAATGGTGTGGGAGCCACGTAGGAATTGAGAGAGGGAAAGTTGCCCTTTTCAGGACTCTGGAAAATCCCAAGATGGGGCTCTGCTGTCTGCATCCCAAAACTTCCCTCCAATAACATCATCAAAGGGTAAAATCTGCAAAGAGAGATTTTGCTCCCAAGCTATCAGTTTATGAACTGAGGTGCCTGGGTAGGTGACAGCGTACAAAAGATGGTGGTGACAGCCTCCAGAAAGCTACTGGTCTCCCTTATGGCTGCCAGGGAGATTTGTCTAAGGCACTCTTCTGCTTAGAACCTCTCCCCATTGCATTCGAGAGAAAAGTCTAGTGGACGTGGCATTGCCTAATACAGTCGCCACTAGCCGTGTGTGGCACTGAGCACTTGAACTGTGGCTGATCCAAACTGTGGTGTGCTGGGAGTGTGAAATACACAGCACCCTTCAAAGACAATCATAATGAAAAAGAATGCAAACTCTCCCCTTGACATTGATTAAATATTGAAACAATAGCATTTTTAATACCCTGGGTTAAAGAAAACATATAATTAAAATTAATTTCACCTGTTTCTACTTTTCTGCCTGTGGCTACTACAAAATTTAAAACTTTGCGTGTGGCTTACATTATGATTCTGCCGGACAGCCCTGGACTCGGTTTCTGGGAGCTGATGTCTGTTGCCCTTTCTGGCTTTGTTGCTTCCTCTTCCCCTTGTCTACCCCCTCACTCCCATCACTGGAGACGCATCTGGACTTCTCAGCTTTGTGCCGATGTATAAACCCAGCTCCTTCCCACAGTGCCCTGGTCCTGGAACTAACTTAGATTTGTCTGTTGATTTCGATGTGAGCTCTTCTAGGAAGCTGCTCTCACCGCCCACCCCCGCCCCTCACAGTCTGGGCTAAGTGTCCTTTGGGCTCCCTCGGCACCTGGACCAGCTAGTAACGTCACCCTCACCCCCAGCTTAGAACTTGCCCATCAGCCTCTCCTGGACGAGGTTGTCCAGTAGAAATATGAAGTGAACCATGGATGAAACTAACATTTCTCTAATTAGTCACAGAAGTGCAAAAAGAAGCTGCTGAGATTCATCTTAATATATTTTCTTTAACCAGATCTATCCCAAATATCATCATTTCAGTATATGCTCAATACAATAAAAATGTGAATGAAATATTTTATATTCCTTTTTTGGTACTAAGGTTTTGGAATCTGTGATGTATTTTACACTTCGAGCGTGTCTCAGTTTAGACCAGCCACACTTCAAATG
This sequence comes from Physeter macrocephalus, assembly GCF_002837175.3. Taxonomy (NCBI): domain Eukaryota; kingdom Metazoa; phylum Chordata; class Mammalia; order Artiodactyla; family Physeteridae; genus Physeter; species Physeter macrocephalus. The sequence goes on along the minus strand of NC_041230.1, from coordinate 46,633,380 downwards.
CTCGGGTCTGCTGTATTGGAGAGTGCAGCCATAGACAGCAGGAAAATGGCACCAACCTCAGGGACCCCAGCGCAAAGGCGTGTTTGGCATATGACAGCCTCCGGAACGAATGACTGAATGAACGAGGAAGCTGCTTTGAGGGGAGGTGAGACTCACGTGGCTGAGCCATGCCCAGAGGCTTCTGTCAGGTCTCTCCCTGGTCCCAGTACCCCTGCCTCAGGTCGCTGTATCTTGGTGGCCTGTTTGGTGCCGCCGCCTGGATGGCCCAGTGGAGTCTGTTCATAATCAGGGTCATGGTCCCCCAGACCCAGGCTGAGACGCCAGTGCCCCCTGCATGGCTGGCCAGACGCTGGATTTCCCAGGGCTAGGGATTCTGGCCACAGTCAGTCCATCTCTTCTGGAGCTGGTTTCCCATCCAGGCAGCGGGAGGAAATTTGAGTCATGTCATTCAAACACTTCAGGAGGCCAAGATCCTGAGCACAGAGGCCATCTCAGTCTTTTCTGACACTTCTTGTCCCTGGGAGGCTGCCTTGATAAACCATCCCAAGCAGATGGGGGCAAGAGGTACTGGGAACATCCCTGACTCCTAGGCTCTGCTTAGGCTCACTAATGTCATTCCAGCAAGTCACTTCACCTCTTTGCCCCTCATCTTCTTAATATCTTAAATGATGATGACTCTTCTGTGCATCCATTCATTCTGTCTGTCACTCATCCAACAGTGCTAAAGCCCTTTTCTAGGAGTTGTGTGTGGAGTAATGATTGAAACAGACATGCTCTCTCTGCCCTCAGGGAATCACAGTTTTGCTTATTAAATAGGCTAATCATCGTAAAGAGTTTCACAGTCTAAAAAACGTGTTCCTGATTTGTTTATTTCGCCCCAATGGACCCAACCCATCAGAGTTGATCTTGTACCGTTGGTTGGTGCTTCAACCAAGGCCAGTAGCATTTAAGCTGGTGTTCAAGCATGGCCCCTGGGGAAAATGTGACTGGCTCAGACCATGTTCACAGAGGAGCACTAGTTGTGGTCATTCTTTTATCTTTCTGCAGTGGATCTAGGAGAGGTGGTTTTCTGGAAGTCTGAGAAGATTATGGTGAGCAAACACCTACAAGATCCTCTGCGTTCATAAAACTTATGGTCTTACAGAGACACAGACTTAAACAATCAAAGTGACTCAAATGAATGTAAGACTGCCATTGGGTAATTCCAAGGTGGTGTTATGAGAGCATGGAGGGGAATTGACCTGGTTGGGAAGATCAAGAAAAACTCCTCTAAAGAAGCGATGATTGAGCTCGATTTTATCTTATTTTATTTTATTATTTTTTATTATTATTATTTTTTTTTTCGGTACGCGGGCCTCTCACTGCTGTGACCTCTCCCGTTGCGGAGCACAGGCTCCGGACACGCAGGCTCAGCGGCCATGGCTCACGGGCCCAGCCACTCCGCGGCATGTGGGATCTTCCCGGACCGGGGCACGAACCGGACGCGCAGGCTCAGCGGCCATGGCTCACGGGCCCAGCCACTCCGCGGCATGTGGGATCTTCCCGGACCGGGGCACGAACCCGCGTCCCCTGCATCGGCAGGCGGACTCGAAACCACTGCGCCTCCAGGGAAGCCCCTGAGCTGGATTTTAAAGGATGAGTAGAACATAACTAGGAAAAGAAGGGAGAGAGGACCATTCGAAGCAGAGGGAGCTAAGTATGAAAGCAGAGACTGCAAAGAGGCGAGAGGGCACGAGGACCGAGGATAACAGTGGGCCTGGGACAAGGTGCTGGGAAGGTTGCCTGGGGCCGCTGGCACTACATTCCAAAGAGTCTGCAAGGGTGCGGTTGCCCACAGCAGATCCTACAAATCTACACTGTCCAGTCACCTTCTGAGTGGTCAGTTCCTTCACACTTGAGCAGTGAGGGTTAACATTGCTCCGTCTTTGTTTGGGGTTTCATTTAACGTTTCACGATATTCCATTTCCTTTTCAGTGGTGTGAAAGGCGTAAATTCATTAGGGTACAAATGATACCACTTAATAACCAAAGTATTTGGCTTGTGCTGTGAATACTAATAAGCCTAGCCATCTAAAAGAGGAAAAAAATTAAGATGGATTATTCCACGGATCACTGTGTCTATTTAGATGATAAATTAAAAGCTTTGAAAAAGAAGAAATGAGTAATACTCTAATTAAGAAACACATCTACCAACCTCTTCTCTGGAAGATGACTCATATTAATGACGTCCATCTTTGGGAGGGATTGATGATTGCTTAAAATCCAAAGTGGGTATTGAAAAGTAACATGTTCATTGCAGGTAGACTTGAAATCTGGAATTTGTGTTCTGTCAGGTAGCTGCGAGAGTCTAAAAAGAGAGCGAGCCCCGAGATTTTGACCTACGTGGAAGAGTGACTGAAAAAATAAAATGTCAGGGACCATGGATTGATCCACTGGGAAGGCAGAGAAGAGACTCAAACACAGCTTTTTGTATTAGTTGCAAGTGGGTCTTTGCACTAATGCAGGGCATGGGGAAGGGCGGGGCATTTAAGGAGGCGCTCACTCCCAGGGTCATTCGAGTGGTGGTTCAGCACCTGAGAGGAGCGCCTCCTTAAATTTTGCGCCCTAGTCATCTCTCTTGCCCCATCCCAGTTCTGGCGCCACAGAATGGCCAATGTGGATGATGCAAGAGGATTTTTTAAGGGGCCACTGGTAGGAGTACCCGCTTAGAAGAGGTAAAGAATGTTCTGAGAATGAGGAAGAGGGAAGGCAAAAAAGCAAGACAGTAGAATTGGGATGAAGTAACTGGTCCTTTTTCCCTGGGAACTTGGATGGCCCTGACACTGATGACCAAATATGTATCATGGTCACTAGGAGTTCAAATGAAATAAAAATTGAGTTAAAAGCCAGAACTGTTGTGCAGAAATCTACAGTCCATAATCAAGCCAAACTATATATTCTTGTCCAGCTGTATTCCAAACTAAAGCAAAAGATGAAAAAAAATCTAGGGAATTGCCTCCAACATTTGTTTGATCTTATTTAACAATGTTCCCCAGTGTTGAATTTGGATGGTGGAGTAGAATTGAAGTGGACACTTGTGGATTCTTATTCCAACACGTAAGTGAGGTCTGGGGAGGAGGATAAAATATGCATAAGATGGTTCCTGTCCCCTGCGGAAAAATATCTGTTGTACAATCTGTAAGAGAGATGTTTGAAGTGGGATGGGCACAGAAGAGGAAGCAGTGAGGGTTGGGAGAAGGATGAAAACCTCGGGAAAACTCTTGGCAGAAAGGAACTATTAGACTGAGACCTGAAGGTCAGGGAGAAGTTTGTCACTCAGCCAAAGAGAAAGACATAGAAATAGTCTAAGGAAATATTACTCTATGCAGAGAATGAGTCATTGATGGCCACCAGAGCACTGAGGGTGATGCTGGTGATCATGCTTTGAAAATCTTCTTGAATTACTGAAGACCCTCAAGTCTGCTGGAAATGGGTTACATCGTAACGACCTCCTGCCGCTCCTGCAATCCCACGTGACAATGGCAGGACTTACAAAATATAGTTTCAACTGGTTCTTGCTTCAAATCCTTTAGCAAAATCCTCCAACCAGTTAGAGAAACTCTTATTTCTGCTTGGAGGACTCTAGTTCCTTACTAATGATGTAACCCCTTTGCTTCCAGATAATACTGGTTTTATTCATTCCCAGCTGGATAACGATTCCATTCCACGGTACCTGAAAGTTTTCCCCTGGAACAGTCAAATGTGAGAGTTATGGAAAAGGGTTAGAACTGTAAGGAGGCCAGAGACCTTTCAAAATCTTGAAAGGTCTCATCTTTTCAAAGGGATGACAGCCAGACCTGCTAACATTTAGGAAAAGTACAGTTTAGAAGGCCCTTTCCTTAGGCTTTAAGGGAAAGGGCTTGTTTGCAGGTGTTTGGGGGCATTTTAGTACCTAAGGGAATTGAGATAGCATTGACTATGTCATCTAGACATGGCTGTCATTTAGATGAGTGCTGGGGTACCCAGGGTGCAAAATTAGAGGTGGCCAACCGAGGCAGGTATGCCTGGGACAAGTTGTTTGGGGACTGGGGGTTGCTCTAAAGTAACGAGTGAAATAAAAGAGTGATTGTGTAAGAGGCATTTGCAAACAAAGAGCTCTTTTAGAAAGCTGCTTCTCCACCACTTGGAAGGGGGGTTTCTTGTGGATCCCCCCACTTAGACAGGAAGGAAGGGGAGGGGAGGGTTATAGGTTTTGGACCATAGTGATTTAAGAGTCACCACCTGCCCGTAGGTTATATTAGGAGAAGGTAAGGGTCTCAAGAAAAGAGCTGAACCTAAAAATCAGGTAAATGTAAAGGACGAGGCAGAGGTGGGACGTCCAGGGGGTGGTGGGGGACAGTGCCCATTCTCACCACAGCAGCTGACATAGGACGAGTGCTTAGCAGGTGCTGTCACCGCGCAGAGCACTTCTGTGCTTGATCTCCTTGCCTTGCACCAGCCCTGTGACGTGAGTGGGAATTTGTCAGACTGTCAATCAGGGATACATACAAGTATGCTCCCTTTTCTTCTTGAGTCCCTGTTACTCACGGAGTTTCATCCGCTTATGGTTCAAGGGGAAGATCTCTGTGGAGGTGGGGTCCCAGGATGTGTGTGCAGAAGTGAGAGTCAGTGTGTTACCCAGGCGACCCATGGCCCCCGGTGCAATGAGCCTGATCTGATTGTGATGTGAGCAGAAAAAATTGGAGCAGAGTTCCATGCTGGAAGTGCAGTGGAAGGCTGGTTTCCTTTTGGCAAAGGAAACGTCAGGATGTAGTGTGACCCAATGGCTGGTCGTGGTGCGTATCCTTGAATTAAATCGCAAACCTGTCAGGTGAAGAGAGAGCCCAGAGATTAAACTGTATCTGGCTATCACTACAACCAAGGAAATAACAGTTTGCATATGGACAAGAACCTGGAAATCCTACCTTGAAAAATCACACCCGGTCTACAGCAAAACTAATCACTGTTTTCATTTTTTAAAAAAATTATGAACGCATGGTAATGTTTGGGTATTGAATTGGTTTCCTAGGGCTGCAGTAACAAAGGACACCCGGCCAGGTGGCTTCAAATAATAGAAGTTTATTCCTGCACAGTTCTGGAGGCTAAATGTCCAAAGTCAAGGTGTCAGAAGGATGGGTTCCTACCAAAGGCCCTGAGGAACAGTCTTTTCCGTGCTTCTCTCCTAGCTTCTGCGGGTTGTTGGCAGTGCCTGGGGTCCTTGGCTTGTAATCAGAGCACTCCAACCTCTGCCTCTGTCTTCACGTGCCATTCTTCCCTGTGTCTCTGTGTCTCTTCTTTTCTTACACGGACACCAGTCATGTTGGACTGAGGGCTTGTCCTATTCCAGCGTGCCCTCGTAAGAATTCAACTCTCTGCAGCGTTGTAATGTTGAAATACATCTGCAGGGACGCTCTTTCCAAATACATCCACATTCCAAGGTTCGGGGAAGGCCATGAATTGGGAGGGGCGCTATTTAACCCGAGACAGGTAGTACACCTGTAACGTTTTTTTCTTTTTAAACTATTTTGATTAGGAAGTAAAACACACACACACAGCCACACAAAACAAATATATAGTTTGTAAGCGCTCAGGTCAAGAAATAGAACTTTGTTGGACATCCTCAAAGCCTCCCCCCACCGTGTATTCTGTGCCAACCTCAACTCCCTCCCCTCCTCCAACTATTACCACTTCTATCCCGACTTTCAGAGTGATCACTTCCTTGTGTTGCTTTTAGTTTTTCACCTGACTGTACTACCCTAGGCACTATAGTTTTACCTTGCCCGTTTAAAAAATGGACAAGTCCTTTTAAATCTATTTCTTCTGTTTTTTTGTTGCTGTTCCTCGCAAGGTGAAGAGTCCAGGTTGTTTGGTGGTGGTTTCCTTCCCACTGTCTGGATTCTGTGGATTGCAGATAGCTGGTAATGTCCAGCACGGCCCCTGTGCTCTGTATTTCCTCCTAGTTGGTAGGAGGTTTGATCAGACTAAGACTGTAGGTATTGTTATGTCCTCTGGGAGACACACAGTGGCTGGTTGACCCTCTTTTCCTGATAATCAATGCCTCGACCCATTAATTTATTTGGGGTTGTGAAATGGTGATATTCTGATTCTAACACTCTGTGTTCATTTATTAGCTGCCATAATTTTTAAAAGAGACACATCCCTTCATCTATTAGTTGATTACGAGTGATAAACATCTCATATAAGAAAGGGAGAATAAACAATTGATTCTTTGCTTATTTTTATTGGTAGCAGCAGCCTTTTAAAAGGAGCAAAATTAAGGAAACTGAATAAAGCTTTATGGGTAAACCATTCACTAATTGAATAGTTAATATTTCTTATTTGATATTTAAAAGGAAAAAGTTGGAGCAAAACATGTCCATCAGGGCTTCCCTGGTGGCACAGTGGTTAAGAATCCGCCTGCCAATGCAGGGACACAGGTTCGAGCCCTGGTCTGGGAAGATCCCACATGCCGCGGAGCAACGAAGCCCATGCGCCACAACTACTGAGCCTGAGCTCTAGAGCCCGTGTGCCACAGCTACTGAAGCCCGTGCGCCTAGAGCCCGTGCTCTGCAACAAGAGAAGCCACCGGAGTGAGAAGCCTGCGCACGGCAACAAAGAGTATCCCCTGCTCGCCGCAACTACAGAGAAAGCCCGCGCGCAGCAACGAAGACCCAACTCAGCCAAAAATAAATTAGAAAAAAAAAATCTAAAACAAAAACAAAAACATGTCCATCAGGAGTAGGATGGTTGAGGGAATTGCAGGATATCCCTGAAAGGTCACCTCCTCCCATTTCTTACCGATGTGATGAGGAGAAAAAGTAATTGTATATTCAGTGTGATCACACCTCTGTAGAATATATATTAATATAAAGAATAAACAAGAGCTTGTATCAACCCAACTACCCTGGGTATATCTGTGGTAAGGCTAGTTTTCATTTTCTCCATTATACTTTTTGTTTTTTCTGTTTATTTATTTTTTAAACCACTTTATTAAGGTATAATTGGTATGTAAAAAGCTGTATGTAATTAATGGTTACAGCTGAATAAGTTTGGGGATAAGTGTACACCCATGAAACCATCACCACCGTCAAGGCCATATACATACCCATCACCTCCCAAAGTTTTCTCTCACCCTTTTTATTATAGTTACTATTTTGAGGTAAGAACACTTAACATGTCCCGTCAGAGGATGCCCCATCAGAGGTTGCCCCATTAAAGGATGTCCCATCAGTACTTCAAGGACAAAGCCTCTAAGAGAAAACTCATGATCTCACACCTTCTCCTGTCCCTTAACTTATTCTCTCCAGGCCATCAAAATCTAAACTTGACCTTTAATTGCAGCAAGCACCTCCCCTGCTGCAGCTAGTCAGTCAGAGGTCTTTGTTCTCATCTCCCTGTGTGTCCTATCTCCACTCTCCATCACTGTCTAGCTCAAGGCCCCATCACCTCCCTCCAGGATGATGTTCCCAGCCTCCTATTTGGTCTCTGAGGCTCCAGTTTCTCCAATCTGCTCTCCTTCTGCCAGAGCTATCATTAGTGATCGATACAGCTGTATGTCTTTCATGTCCCAAATGCTTGGGACTGTACTATAAATTCAGTAAGGATGATGATAATAATAGTGATTTTAATGGCTGACACTGACCACTTAGCACACAAGGTGGACAAATGCCGAGTGTCAAGTGTTTTTTGCGGAATAGTCCGTTTGCTCCTCCTTATAAGCCTATGATGGATGTGCCGTAACTCTTCTCATTTTACACAATATAGAATGCAAGGACCAGGACGGTTCATCTGCGCACGATCACAGACATAGGAGGCAGGAGAGCTAGGCTTTTCACCTAGACTGCTTATGAAATATTAGCACATGAAAGGACATCATGTCTGGGATTTCCTTAAAATACTCCCGAAAAATAATGGAGGAGGGGAGGCACCAAAGGAAACAAATTGGCCAACTGTTCCTCATGTGGAGGCTGCCTCGATGGGTGCATGGCTGGTGGGGGTGGGAGGTGGGTCACTATTTGCTACTTTTGAATATGTTTGGAATTTCCCAAAAAGGTTATAAAATATGAACTTTGACTTTGTTCCCCCAACAATAACTATAACAACAATTTCAGCACCCCAGTGCTCAACTGTATACATTGGATACTGATGTTATAAATGAGGGTTTGCGCTCCTTAGAAGCTTGGGGCTGGAGAAGGTCAAGGTCTTACCCCATTTCCCCAGATAGAATAATGTATCCTTTTCAGCAAATCGCCCAGCTTTCCAAGGGTAGTAAATTCCAATATCGAACGCCTACCACAGGCCAGGCAGCATTCAGGGAGATGATCGCACACGGCCCCTTGCCCAGACCAGCCCCCAGCCTGCCGAGGTGGGGACACCATCCATGCGCTCCGTCCGGGAGAGCGTGGGAAGGGCTATATTCTAGGTATGAGTCAAGAGGTGTGCAAGCCCAGCGGCAGGAAGTGACTCAGTTTAGAGAAAAATGGCATTTGCTCGGGGCTTTTAAGGGTGGGAGGCCTTTTCCAGGAAGAGAAAATGCATGTACAGAGTCCTGAAAGGAGAAGGATGGCTCATGCGGGGACTTGAGAGTTAGTGAGGGGACACTGTGCCGAGCTGCGCCAGCTGGGGGCTGGAGGTGGGGCTTGGAGACATCTTCACTTAGACCTGATCGGAGGTGTGTCTTGAGAAGATGGCCTGAGAGGGATGCCGGCAGGTGGGGCAGGGGACGAGGAGAAATGGGAATTAGGGGGGCTGTGAGGTGGAATTGACAGATTTGATGGTGGGATATCTCAATAGGCTGTCCATTCCACCTGGCCTTTGAGATCATTTCAGGCTGTTTGAGAGCCATGTAATTCCCCAAAGGGGAGAAAGAGCCTCTAAAAAGATCTATGTTTTGAAAGATTCTCCATCAAGCAGAGAGGAGATCTGAGGTAATTTGATATATCTTCGTCCATTTTAATTAGCGTTGCAAACAGGTGACTCTGCTAGGTCTGGAACCTTCCTTCTGTCGGCGTCTGTGTGATTCTAAAGTCGAGTTCTTAGTTATCTCTGCCCGTTTGCCGAGGCACAGAGGGGCATGGGGCTAACCTTTTCCTTCCTGCATCTTCCTCGCTTGTCTGTCAGCCGAGTTTTTCCCTCTAAGCACCAAGGAGTATCTATTAGCCTTGAGGTTGCGTTGCCACGGCGACGAGATGGAAAAATACACAGGCTCAATACACAGGGTAAAAAAGTCAACGGTTGAGGGAGGTTTTGTCTTCCAGGCACTTTCCTTTCCTGCTCAGGGGCCCACTGCCTCAGCTGACAGGGCCACACGTCGGGGACAGGGTGGACGGGCCACTCGGGTTCACAGGGTGGTCACACTGACTGATCCCCAAGGAACAGCTTCTGCACAACAGTGAGACCCCTCTGGAGTCATAGGGGAGGGCGGATCTGGGAAGGTCCCCATAGCAGACAAAGAGATTGGTAGAAGTTGGAGAGGTGGGTGGCAATTCTCCCACCCTAATACAAAACTGAAGTCACATCCACACCTAGCAGTGTAGGAAATGCTTTCAGAGTCTTTACACGGTCTTTAAAACACCTTGTAATGTCTTTAAAATTCTCTGACCTAGCAATTCCACTTTTGAGAATATATCCTGAGGAAATAATGCTACATTTGGAATAACAAGAGAGAAAGCTTTATATCCAAAATATTCATTGCAGCTACAACAACAAAAATAAAAAATAACCTAGATGTCCAGGAGCAGGGGAACAGTTGAGTAAACCCTGACCTACTCATTTGTTGGAATAATATGTGACCATGAGAGTTAAAAATGCTGCAAGAGTCTATCAGAGGGGAAAAGAAAGCAGTCTGCAAAATTTTTTACTGTGTGATTATAACTTCTAAAAAATGTCAAATCCCCGAACAAAAGAAAATCAAAACAAACCCCCAAATGCACAAAAAGAAAATTTTGGAAGGAAAAAAACCCACAAAATAGATACAAGGGTTATTGTTGGGTGATGGGATATAGATGGTTTTTTCTGCCTTTATTCTTTCTTCTTTGAAGGGGTATATAAATGTCTCCATTGAAGATGACATTTTTCCTATTGGAATAAAATTTTTTTAATGGTTTTAGTGCTTTTCTTTTTTTTAATTTATTTTTTATTGAAGTATAGTAAATTTACCACGTTGTGTTAGTTTCCAGTGTACAGCAAAGTGATTCAGTTTTATATATATATATGTATGTACGTATATACTTTTTCATATTCTTTTCCATTTTGGTTTATTACAGGATATTGAATATAGTTCCCTGTGCTATACTGTAGGTCCTTGCTGTTTATCTATTTTATATATAGTAGGGTGTATCTGTTAATCCCAACCTTCTAATTTATCCCTCCCCTGCCCCACCCTTGGCAACCACAAGTCAGTTCTCTATGTCTGTGATTCTGTTTCTATTTCATAGATAAGTTCATTTGTGTCATATTTTAGATTCCACACATAAGGGATATCATACAGTATTTATCTTTCTCTTTCTGACTTACTTTACTTAGTATGATAATCTCTAGGTCCATCCATGTTGCTGTATATATATATATATATATATATATATACACCACATCTTCTTTATCCATTCATCTGTCAATGGACAACTGGATTGTTTCCGTGAGTTGGCTATTGTACATTGTGCTGCAGAGAACACGGGGGTGCATGTATCTTTTCTAATTATAGTTTTGTCCAGATATATTCCTAGGGGTGGGATTGCTGGATCATATGGCAACCCTATTTTTAGTTTTTTAAGGAACCTCCATACTGTTCTCCATAGTGGATGCAGCAATTTACATTCCCACCAACAGTGCAAGAGGGTTCCCTTTTCTCCACACCCTCTCCAGCATTTGTTACTTGTAGACTTTTTAATGATGGCCATTCTGACTGGTATGAGGTCATTGTAGTTTTGATTTGCGTTTCTCTAATAATTAGTGATGTTGAGCATCTTTTCATCTGCCTATTGGCCATCTGTATGTGGAAGAAAATAATTTTTAAAAAGTTCCACAATCTCGAATCAGCCATGTTTCCAAGTGAATGAGTCAATAGTCTCACCAAATACAGGTCCCAGAAGCCACTTATTACGCTATTTTTTGGACTCTTCTATCATCAAAACAATTCTAGGCACTGCAGGAACTGCAAAACCAAATGATACAGCGTCTTGGCCCCCATGGATTTGACAGACTAGGTCTGTCCGCGTCTGGATGGTCCATATTTGAGCAAATCTAAACAGACCTAGACTCACCCCGATCGTCTGCGTGAAACACAGCAGACAGGCCTCTGGACGGTGTGGAGTCTGTAATTAGGCTCATCGGTTTTCATTGCTTGGGATTCCACGCAGGTTTTAAAGAAATTACCCCATGGATGAAGAAAGCTTGGGAGAGTGTTCACTTTATCCCTACCTGCGTGCAGGTGGGATTATGAGAAACCTGCCCCCATAGAAGACCCATCTGCCTGCGTTGTTTTCCCCTCCCGCAGTTCATCAGTCTGCAGTCCTGGCACAAAGAAGAGGTAGGTATACATGCCTCTCAGCCACCCACAGCTATTTAAGAAACTGAACTAGATCTAAATAATAATGTGGATGAAAACAGCTATCTGAGCTCTGATTACTGTAGGCAATATAATAGTAATAGATAGTAATGATTATAATGGTTACGTCTCTTGAGTACTTGTGACATGCCAGCAGCAACCGGCTAACTGGTTTCCAGGCATCATCTCCCTTAATCTTCACGTCGACTTTGTACATGGTGGGTCATTATTTCCACTTTACAGAGGATGAAATTGAGAATCCTAGAACTTCATATGCTTAAGGTGACACAGCTCAAAAAAGTAGAAGAGCTAGGATATGAAGATGGAAACCAGGAGACTTAAAATCTGTTCTGTCATGACCATTTAGACATTTAGTGCTTCTAACAAGTCTGAGAATGAGGCATCACTGCAATTTTTAAGGATGAGAAAACTGAAGCTAAGAGAGGTTGAGTAGCTTTCCCAGCATCATACAGCAAGAAGGCAGCAAAGCTGGGATTCGAACCCAGCTAGTGACCATGTGTCTCTAGAGCCTGCTTCCTTCCCAACTGTGACAGCACCGTGGCCCTGTCCCCTAAGCATGACAAAGAATGTTAGGCGAATATTTCATTTCTAACACTTAACATTGGACCCCATGCCGAGCAGATTCTTAAAAAGATAAAGGATGAGTACATGACATATAAATGCTGAGAAACTGTAAGCAAGACAAGGTGCCTCCGTCCATGCCAAACAAAACAATCAGCCAACAATCAATCCTCCTGGAACCATTACTGAAGGGTTGTGTCCATCAGCGTGTCCGTCCACACCTAGGACTACAGAGGTAAAAAGAAATACTTCATGCCCTGAGTGACTGGTTTTGCTCTTCCAGAAACTCGGTGCTGCTGCATGGGGCTGCCTTGCTGGGAGGTGTCTCTGAATGTCACGTGGGAGGCAGTCACCAGCAGAAAGTGCAGAGCAAGCTATTGTGGGGAGATGGAGGGAGTGCCCTTGTGATCCCAGGAAGGAGGTCCCCAGCCCTGCCTGGGGAGCCGAAGCTTTAGTTCCAGCGCCCGGAGGCACTGGATGGGAGCTGAAGGGATTTCTCTAGGATGCCAGTAGAATGAACAGAGCTTCCAGAGTGACACCGCTCCCTAATGCCTCATAGCGGGGTTATCAACCTCGGCACTAGTAACATTCGGGCCGGGTGATTCTTGGTTGCGTGGGGCTGTCCTGTGTATTGTGGGACGTTTAGTACCATTCCACCCTCTGCTCACTAGATGCCAGAAGTGTCCTCCCAGTTGTGAGGGCCCCAAATGCCCCCAGACACTGCCAACAGTCCCCGGAGGACAGAATCTCACCCAGCTGAGAACCACTGCCTTAGGGGTAGGCATTAGAAACAGGAGACTGGAGGGGAGCCCGTAAGTCATCCTGGGGCCCCCCCTTAACTTGATCCTCCTAAGCTAGGAGGGTCACTAATTGGAGAAGGGGAGAAAGAGGGCTGTGGATGCAAGACTTCTGTTCCCCCAAAGAATTATCCCCACTTCAAAGATGTCACAGGTCACTGCTGCCGTTGCCACCCCGACCTGTAGAGGGCGCTGATGTCCTTCACTGTCTGGCCCAAGCGTGACGATGTAATTTTTACTTAATTATTGAACGAGTTGAGAATTGGTTATAACACATAAATAAGACTTAACGTAAGGCTCGGACATAATCTGCTCCAGTATTTACTCATCCTTCATGACTTCCTCTCTTAGTTTCATGGTAACCCTGCAGTGGTAGAGAATGAAGTACACCAAGCAGGAAATTAGCAGTGAGAGGTGAAGTGACTTGCCTAAGGTCACACAGCTAACTAATAAGGGACAAAGTATGGATTAAAATCCAAGTGTTTTTTTTGACTTGAAAAGGAGGCTTGTTCCACTGTTCTTTTGGAAGGTTGAAGTCACGTGGAGGCTTCACATCCAGGCAGGATGACGTAATGACACATAAGCCACTATGTCCACCACCTCCTCCTGGCCTTAGGAGCTCACTGTTGCGGAGCAGTGGGGACCAAACAGATAAACACACATGCAGAACAGCGGGGGCTGTATCGGGGGGATGAAGCATGCACTGCTGGCACCCCACGAAGATGATCCATAACTCTGCCTGGAGAGTGTGAGGTTTATTTACAACTCCCAGGGGCTATACCACTCCTCCTCTGGATGGAACTCCAAGGAATCTCTCTAGTACTGCAGTACAATGAATAAATCCTGGGGTAGCTTTGTCAGTGGTAATCATGGAGCCACTGCCCCAAAAGGCCCAGCCTTTATGAGGTCAGTGGCCTCCTCTGCTGCCCTCCTGCCCTGTACCTTGACACAGAAGATTAATTCTGAATTCAGTGTGTCTGGGATTGTGTGGGGCTCTGGGGCAGAGCTACTTTAATGGAGACATAGTGGGCACTGGAGCTCCAATCCCAGTCTCATCACTTCCAAGCTGGGTGACCTTCCACTGGTCACTCAACCTCTCAGAGCCTCAGTTTTCTCATCTGTGAAGTGGCATAAGTGCCCACCTCATGGAGTGGTTGTGGGGATAAAATGAGACAATGTGGTAAAGCTACCAGCATATAAAGCCAGGCATGTAGCAGGAATTCAATAAAGAAGAGGTTCCCCTTCTCCTCTTCACCGCTGAAGCAGGATGTTCAATGTCATGGCCAACAGGGACATGACTGGGGCTTTCTGAGGGCTGAATGAGGACCTTATGAAAGACGTGGTGGAGAAAATGTTTCTGTTTCTTTTTTTTTTTTCCTTGAGTCCTACATGTATAGGCTTGGGGCAGAAGTTGTGTATCACGAGAGATAAGATGAGATGGGCTAGATGGACAGAGTTTCAAGAGGCAGAAGAAAGGGAGCCACACACCTTGTGCTGGGGGATGATGCACTGGGGGGGGCGGTTCCTGCTCCCATGATGAGGGAGCGTGCCCGTGCTGAGAACGGGGTTCAATCCCAAGTCCATCACTCACCAGCTGTATGACCTTGGGTGTGTCCTGTAACCTTTCTGCCCCAAAGTTGCTTATCTGCAAAATGGTGATAATTGTTAATCAGCAACTATAGCCTTGGGGGCTTACATGAGCTGGCATGAGAAACTGCCTGGTCTGGTGCCTTGCACATAATCCAAAAGCAGCTGTAAGAGAGGGCTGAATCCGGTGTGTGCTGGAGCCAGCTCCTCCTGGTCCAGGAAACCTGACTGTGCATTTCTTCCCCAGTCTCGGGTTCACTGATGTCATCTTGGTTGCTTGAAATCAGCCACGGTGGGAATACCGCACATTCTCCCAGTCCCTCAACTTTCAATGACTTCGCAGCTTCCTTCAGAAGACTAGTTCTATCTCACATCTTTGGGCACATTTTCTTGTAATTGTCAGCTCTCTTTACACCTCCAGCTTAACAGCCTCTTTTGAATCCTCACCTGGTAGGGGCTTCGACTTGTCTCGTCAATTTGTGTAAATCTAGAGACCCAACTCGCCTGGTCCAAGAGGTCTTTCTCCAGGTCTCTGGACTTGGCTCCTTCCCTTTGCTGTTGGCTTTACCTGAAGGTAGGGGGCAGGTACGATGTGGCAGAAAGAGCTGCTTGCGTGGTGATTTGGGAAGATTCAGGCTCCTCTTACTGGACTTTGCAATCCTGGGCAAATCATGAAGCCCCTCTGAGCCTCGGTTTCTTCAGCTCTAACATGGGCTATATGTCGCTCCAGGGGTATAGAGGGAATTTGGCTACAGAAGTACAAGTGTTCTTTAACCTTAAGTCTCAGTATATTACGATAACCAGGAAGGTCCAGAGCTTGGAAGCGCCCACTGTACCCACTAGGTCTTTCCCGCAGCAGGCCAGGGAGTTTGTAAGACAAGCCATCGGTGCTCTGATCTCCCTACAACCTTATCTCATCTCCCACTTTCTCCCTGCCTGCTTTCCCCTCGCCCAGGCATATGTCACTGACCCTTGGAGGAGGAAGTCGGGAGGTGTCAGAAAGAGAGAGGGAGGCAGGCTGCTCTGGAGAATGAAATGAATATTCATTAGGCATCTACTATGCTTTAGACAGTGCCAGGCACTCTAGACACATCATCACAAGTCTCAACAGCCCCGCAAACAGGTATTTCTTCACTTTAACTTTACAACCAGTATTGATTTTACTGAGCAATTCTGTCTCCAGCAATAATGGCAGGAGACACGATCCAGTAAGTCTAACCCTCTTTCCTATGCTTCCTACTTACCTTTATTTTAAAAAAAAAAAAGTTACTGTATTTATTTTAATTTAATTTTATTTATTTTTAAATTGGAGTAGAGTTGATTTACAATGTGTTAGTTTCAGGTGTACAGCACAGTGATTCAATTATTTATACACACACACACACACACACACACATTCTTTTTCAGATTCTCTTCACTTATCAGTTATTACAAAATTTTGTGTGTAGTTCCCTGTGCTATATAGTAGGTCCTTGCTGTTTCTCTATTTTATATATAGTAGAGTGTATATATTAATCCCAAATCTCCTAATTTATTCCTCCCTGTGCTCTGTTCCCCTTTGGTAGCCATCAGTTTGTTTTCTGTGTCTGTGGGTCTATTTCTGTTTTGCAAATAAGTTCATGTGTATCATTTCCCACTTCCCTTTCTGATTCACATTCCCTCCCTCTGTCTCTCTCTCTCTCTCCCTCTCTATGAGATTTGGGGTAAGGGTAAAGTTTTCTCTTAAACATTATTGAACGGACAGTGGAGGAAGGACTGGGTACAAGGTTCCTTCTGATTGGAAAGTGTTAAAAAAATTCCTGATGCCCCGAAGAGGTGGCTTTCCCTTGATTTTCCAAACAGCTGTAATTCTATAGAATATCAGTTCTGTTACCTGCACTGCCAATTTATTTCATCATCTGTAATAAGCAGTGATGACATTTCTTAATAACATTCCATAAAAATCTCAGTTATCACTTTAGAATTACATCAGGTTAGATGAAGAGACATGTCCCACAACCAAAAAGAAATTTCACTCGTTGAATGAAACTTTGATTATTTTTTCAGAGATGCCCTATACTCTGTGAATCAGTTGGCTGGTTTCTACTGAAAGTAAGAACCAAGTGAAATAAACTACATTCGGTGAGGTGGAAGTAAGAGAGAAAAAAAAATTTGCCTGAAGAAATGTTCCGTGGGACCATAAGGGAACAGAGCATCTTGATGCATTTTTCTCTCACTCAGAAATGAAAACTAGATCGGAGTCGCTTTTGGAGGTAGCGTAAGAGGCGGGTCGTTAAGCTGCCATGAAACTGTTCCCCAGCCTGTGAGTTTTTCCATCAGACCTGGAGACCTGCCTCTTTCTCATCCTTACACCTCCATCGTCTGATGCAGGACCTGCCATAATTGGTACCTCCTGCTTGGCTGTGAAACTCTAAGGTACCACACGGTCAAGTACTTTTCATATTACAGGTGAACCATAAACCTATCCTGCCTCCCTCTGTCTGCTCCGCTGTAATCCCTGATTTTTCATGGTGGTTACTGTTTAGTGTTTTGGTTTTCAAAAGACTGTTCCACATACCACTGCATTCATTTCCTCTTGCTGCTTCTTAGGCCACCTACCACAAACTTAGTGGCTAAAACCAATACAGATGTATCATCTTACAGTTCTGGGGGTCGGAAGTCCAAAATGGCTTTCACTGCGCTAAAGTCAGGTGTCAGCAGGGCTGTCTTCCTTCTGGATGCTCTAGGGGAGAATCTGTTTCTTTGGCTTCCACATGCATTCCTTGGTTCGTGGCCCCTTCCTCCATCTTCAAAGCCAGCAGCATCTTCAAGTCTCTCTGACTCTGACCTCCTGCCTCTTACAAGGACCCTTGTGATTACATTGGGCTACCTGGATGAATCGGGAAAATCTCTCCATTTCAAGATCTTTAACTTAGTCACCTCTGTAAAGTCCCTTTTGTTATATAAAATAACATAGTCACAGGTTTCAGGGATTAGGACGTGGACGTGTTTGGGCGCCATTATTCTATCTACGACAACCACTGTTCATCTGTTTTTCAGGCCAAAAATCTAGGAGTTTTTCTTGATTCTCTTCTCACGCTCTTTACCTCCAACCTACCAGAAAGTCTGGTGGATTCTACTCTTACTCCCCTTTTCTCAGAACCATCTATTCTGCACAAAGGAGCCAGAAGGATTTTTCAAAACAAGAAAATCAGACCATGTCGGTCCATTGCTCAGAGGGCCCGAGTGGCCCCCTTCCTGTCAGAGGTAGAAAGCTCCCAGGTTCCTTACAGTGCCTCCCACCCCAGACTATGCTGCTGCTCTGACCTCCTTTACTCTTCCTTCCCTGTCTTAGTCCTTCTGGGCTGTGATAAGCAAAATACCAGAGACTGGGTGGCTTATAAACAGCAGAAATTCATTTCTCACAGTTCTGGAGGCTGGAAAGTCCAAGATCATGGTGCTGGCAGATTCGGTGTCTGGTGGGGGCCTGCTTCCTGGTTCAGAGACACTTTTTCATGTGCCCTCACATGGTAGAAGGGACAAGGGAGCTTTTTTTGACCATGCCATGCAGCATGTGAGATCTTACTTCCCCAACCAGGGATTGAAGTTGTGCCCCCCTGCAGTGGAAGCGTGGAGTCCTAACCACTGGACCACCAGGGAATTCCCAAGGGAATATTTTTTAAAAAAATAAATTTATTTATTTATTTTTGGCTG
The DNA here is from genome assembly GCF_002837175.3 of Physeter macrocephalus. NCBI lineage: Eukaryota > Metazoa > Chordata > Mammalia > Artiodactyla > Physeteridae > Physeter > Physeter macrocephalus. The sequence continues at coordinate 46,615,159 of NC_041230.1, read as the reverse complement.
CGTTGGGTCCTCGTTGCTGCACGCGGGCTTTCTCTAGTTGCGGCGAGTGGGGGCTACTCTTTGTTGGGGTGCGCGGGCTTCTCATTGCGGTGTGCAGGCTTCTCATTGCAGTGTCTTCTCTTGTTGTGGAGCACGGGCTCTAGGCACGCGGGCTTCAGTAGTTGTGGCGTGCGGGCTCAGTAGTTGTGGCTCACAGGCTCAGTAGTTGTGGCACACGGGCTTAGTTGCTCCGCGGAATGTGGGATCTTCCTGGACCAGGGCTTGAACCCGTGTCCCCTGCATTGGCAGGTGGATTCTTAACCACTGAACCACGAGGCAAGTCCCCCACGGGAGCTTTTTAGGGCTCCTTTTATAAGGACTCATTTATTAGGAGCTAATCACCTCCTAAGGCCATCACCTTGGGAGTTAGGTTTCAGCATATGAATTCTAGGGGCACACAAACATTCAGACCACAGTGCTTCCTCTCTTAATCCCCTACACCAGCCATGTTTGCCTTATTGCTGTTTTGTCAAATGTGCCCAGTCTATTCCCACCTCAGGGCCTTTGCACTTTCTGTTTCTTCTTCCTCCAGCTCTGCATAAGACTGCTTTCTCTCTTCCTCAGATAGGTGTTTAATAAATATTTGAATGAATGAGTGGATATCTAATTTAATCAGTCCTTACAACAGCCCTGTAAGATACAGTTTTTAGATAGAGGTTTGATTCTGGCTTTGTCATTTATGAGCTGAAGAACCTTGGGCAAGTTACTCCACCATTCTGAGCTACAGTTTCACCAATAAAAGAGGAACTAAGTTATACTTCAAATTTACTGTAAGTTCAAATGAGACAGAGCAATGAAACCGCAGGATGTGATACCTGAAGTATTCTATCACACGAATTTCCTTTTCTTCTCTTGGCCACTGAAATTATCAAGAACTTAGGGGCTTGAGGTTGGGACACTTGTGCTACCCACATCTGATTTTCCTCTCCTTCCTGGGCACTCAGGAAAACTACATTTCCCAGTCTCCTTGCAGTTAGGTGGGACCACGTGACCAGTTTTAGCCAATGAGATTTGTGTGGGATACTATCCCCCAAGTCTTTGGAATCCCACTGCTTTGTCCCTCTGCGGGGAGTCCTAGCGTGCTTTCCTCCTAACATTCATTCTCCTGTGTGCTAGCTCAGCACTCCTGGTTAAGAAAGACTCCCCCTTTGTTTTTCCCCTTTGGATTTCTGTGAATTCATGGAGGCAAACAAGAATGCAGGTTTGTGGGCAGAGCAAGAGAGGAGCCTGGGAGTTCACAAACAGTGTGAGCCGCGACATCTCAGCGATTGCTTCGCTGGTAGGAAGTGGCATTCTTCTCCCCGGACACTGTCTGTTTCTACTGTGGGTTCTAAATGATGAAGCACCATCCTGTTCTTCACCTGAATTTGAACTATGGCATGGCTAAGATTTGACAGTCTGGTGACAGAGACAGAGCTATATGTTTGTAAAGCCGTTAGTTTCCCAAGCTGTGTTCCATGGAGCAAGTGTGCCTCAGGAAATTGCATTAAGTGAGCTACAAAGAAAAACGTTTCCATAGTCAAATAAGTAGGACAGTGCAGAATATTCTCTAAACAAGGAGTCCTGCAGGAAAGAAACCTGTTGAACTTTGTTTAACCTAGCGTTTCTTTTTTTTTTTTTTTTCCGGTACGCGGGCCTCTCACTGCTGTGGCCTCTCCCCTTGCGGAGCACAGGCTCCGGATGCGCAGGCCCAGCGGCCATAGCTCACGGGCCCAGCCACTCCGCGGCATGTGGGATCTTCCCGGACCGGGGCACGAACCCGTGTCCCCTGCATCGGCAGGCGGACTCTCAACCACTGCACCACCAGGGAAGCCCTAACCTAGCGTTTCTTAAACTTTATTTCAAACTTACAGGATGCATTTCCTGATTTCTCCTCCCCATCTTGCAACAAAAGTATAAGGATCCCAAAATTGCCTTGCACTGAATGCCCAGGTATGGATGAATGAATGAATGAATGAATGGATGAATGAAACCCAAGGCAAAATAATATATGGTAACTTCCTTATTGTTAAAACAAGCAGCCTGAAAGCATCACGGTCAAGGTACATTTTTTCCTCACATTCGATCAGAAGTTTTCTTATCAGAAATAGCAACTTAAAGTCCACATAGCTGCTAAGGTGTAGAACTTGGATTTCTCCCTAATTTCTTTCTCTTTTTTTTTTTTTTTTGGCTGCATGGTGGTGCAGCTTTGGGGATCCCGGTTCCGTGACGCGGGATGGAACCTGGGTGTCCGCAATGAAACCGTGGAGTCACAACCGCTGGACTGCCAGGGAATAACCTACCTAATATTTTGAATTTAAATGTATTGCTACTAATCCTGCCAGGTGCCAGCATTCACATAGCTGGGTGATTTCCATGTCCCCTCAGGAGTTTGTAAGGTATTACTACATAGCCAGACTTTACGATTTCCAACTAGGATTCCACTATACAACTTTCTGCATTTGCATGTATAAAATTTTTCCCGCTATGAAGTCACTTTCTAAAAAGTATGGTGAAAATTACTATTTTGATCAAGATTTATGACACTGCACAGGTCTCATATAACTGGTGAATTTTGCATACCAGCAAATACAGTATTTGACCCCAGGACCCTTCCCCTTCCTCCCCTTATCTACCTTTTAACGTCTCCCAGGCCTGATTCTTCCATAGAATGCGTGTTGGAAAATCGGATGTAAAAGTTAATTCTGCATAGGCTACTGTCATTTGTTTCCCAGACAGAAATGGGTGATCTTGGCCAAGTTACTTCCTCTCTCTGGGCCTCAGTTTCCTTCTCTTTAAAACAGGGAGCTACTGAAATAGTTAAAGCCCAGAACCTTTCACTTCTGACATCCCGTCATCCTGTGTGCGCTGATGTCATTTTGTACGAAGCTAAGCTGCTGAATGCCCAGTTAACCCCTCCAGTAGAAGAATGTTCTTAAGAGACACTCATTCTGATCTGGGAGGCAATCTAATACAAGGATGAAGCTGTTGGCCTCTAGACTACGATGACGGCAGTCTGAACTGCACTGGCTGTGGGTTCCTGAGCAAGTGACCAATTTTTTTAGCCTCAACTGTAAAACGGGTAAAACCGTTATCCGCTCCCTGTGAGGTGAGCTTGAAGTGAGATAAAAGTGAAGATCCTTAGCACAGTGCTTGGCACATCTAAGTACTCAATAAATTATGCTGAATCTTATGTCTTAGGTTGGGTCAGGGTTAAGCCAGATAGAACGAGGTGTCAGGAGACTAGCCCTGCTTTCTCCACCTGCTCCTTCTGGAAGGACAAACACACTGGGGAGGAGAGAGAAGAGCCCTCGCCTGTAGGCTCCCTTGGACAACTCTGCAACATTGGGGAGGCCAAGACAAGATGTAGTTCTCCTGGGAGCAAGAGTGAAGGGTCGGCTTAACAGTAGAGGCTTCTGCTGCCCTGGGAATGACATCACTGAAGCAGCAGAGTGACCCAGGCCGTGCACATGGTGTTGCTGGGTGTCAGGGAACTCACCCTGAGAAGCACGTGAGGCCAGAGCCCTGGAGCCATTTAGAACACTGGGTCAGGATTAGGGGTGCACGGGTGAGTATGATTCAGCAAGGTGCCGTCTGTATGACGCCTCCCCCCGACCCCGAAGCTGTCTCGTGCGCTATGGCAGAGAGGCACTCAAAGGACGGGGTCAGGCTCTCCTCCTGCTGCCCTGCACCGTGCAGAGACGCAGAGCCAGTGAGTGGGGTGAGAGGAGGCGGCCCCGCGAGCAACAGCAGTGGTTAACGGAGGGGAGAGCCTAGCGGCTGCCACCGGGCCATGCGTGGCCCGGAAACAGCACGAACGGAGGCTGGGGGTCGAATTCGGTGGGTCATTCCAAGAATGATGAGGAGTACGGGACCCGGGTTAGCTGAGCGATTCGTTCCAGGAAGTATGAAACCTAGGGGCTCCGGGGGTTAGCGTTGGTGATCGGTTCCAGGGAAGATAAGGACCTTGGGCTTGGCTGGGAGGGAGGTGTCTCTGGCTCATGCCAAGAAGGATAAGAGACGTGGGTTGCAGGAGGGGCTGTGTTGGTGGTTCATTCCAGAAAGGATAAAGAGCGTGGGCTGTGGATGTGGGCTGGGCGTTCATTGGGAAATACGGGGCTTCTTCTGGGAAGACATGCAGGAAGCAGAGTGCATTGTGCTGGACAGGACAGTGGCTTGGAGGGCAGGTTTTGCACTCATTCTGCTGACTTGAAGTCCCAGGTCTTTCACTTAACAGCTGGGTCTTCTCAGATAATTTGCATAACCTCTAAGGGCTTCCTGAACTCTGCAGTGGGGGTAATCACACCCCTACCTCAGGTCATCTTGTGAGTATGAAAGCGCTTGGTGGGGCTGAGGGTGGCCTTTGCTTCATTCTGTAAGGGGCCTCCATCCCACCAGAGTTCCCTTCTGATTCCCTCTCTGCCGCCCTCCCCGTTCTGAAAATGTCCGTGGTTTGAGATATGCCGACCGCTTGGGAGAATGGGGCTCTTTTCTTCCATCTGAAATTTACTTTTATATTTTAAGTGGTCTCTGTAACACATCCACGATTTGCTAGAGCTGAGAATTGCCAAGGCCTTTATTTATGAAGTATTAAACACTGACAGAAATTCAGCATGTCTTGAAACTCCTTAGGGAACAATACAAATAGATGGCCTTAAAAACACATGCACAGAGCGATCGTATAACTCCGGTTTCCACCAACGTAGGTAAAATGTTGCTGCCCCTTCCCTTACCCACGATCCCTGTCGGGAAGAGAGTGCCCCGTCGCCAAGGCGGCCCTGAGCCACGCAACTAATTATTGAGGGAGAGGGAAGGGGATTTCTGGGGACAAAGAAGGGTGTCTTATTCCATCCGTCCAGAGAATTCAGAGCTCAGATAAAAACCATTCAAAGTAAGTCAGTACCGTGCAGCTCAAAAGTAACAGAGCATCCTTGTGCAGCAACCTGGAAAGTTCCAAACACTCGGTAAAAAAAAAATTCTTCCTTCTCTGACTCCTCTGTCAATCAGTATAAGACGTTTTGTGCAATTGGTTTTATAATTGATTTTGGTGACTAATATCCAACGAGTCATTCAAGAGGGACTTGCTTTCAAATCTCATTCCCTTGATCCTAACTATTTCTTTACACGTTGCCATGATGGGGAGAGTGAGGTACAGATGCTTTAAGGGGAAGAGGTTGGATGTAACACCCAGGATTTTCCAGGTTTCCGAGATGTCAGTTACGGAACACTTGTACGTGACTTTTGCCTCACACATAATGTGGTTTTACAAAAAGTCTCAACACTCGATGGATGAGCTTTTAGAAGCTGAGAGACAACCTCTCTCCATCCCTGAGTCCTGTCTCATCCATGTTGGAATAATAATAAGAGAGAAATACCAGCAGTGACAGCAGTGGGATGGGTGAACAGTGAGCTTTCCTAAGTGCCGAGTCCTGTGCTGGGCGATTATGTAGCTTTTGTCCTTGAGAATTATCTGACATTTATTCCTCAGAAAGGAGGCTGGTGACCGGAGACATGATGGTTTCCCTGGCATCTCAAGCGTAACAAATGGTCCAGAGTCGGGGCTCACTGTCCTCAAGCCTTCACAAAGGGAGGCCAGCTCTGGGGTCTCTGACTGGACTCCGCATTAGAATGGCTTTGCCAATAAGTCCTGCTGTGACAGTGTTCCACTTGAGCCAAACAGACACCAGAGATACGAAATTTTACTCCATTATTCTGACAGTGCAAAGAAGAGGCATTTCACTGTAAAGGGAAGGATTGAACTAGAGGTCAAAGGACTTTTGATTTTCATGAACAAAGGGAGTCAGAACCATGGGTCAGAAATGCTAAGAATTTGAAAAGAATTTTGAAAACTTGATGGCTGGCAATTTTATTTTCTGAACTGCAGATCAGGACAGATGGCCTGATGTGAATTTGGGGGTGTTATCTAGGGCAACCGCAGGGAGACAGCACAGATTTGTGGCAAAGAGTGCAGCCTCTGGAGGTGGACTCACTGGTTTTGATCCTGGTTCTACCTCTTACTAGCTGTTCAAACTTCATCATGTTATTGAACCTTGCTGAGCCTCAGTTTCTCCATCTGTAAAATGGGAACAAGAGCAAAACTCACTATATGCAAAGCCCACCGAACCGTGTGATGGGTACTGAGTTCTCAATAAATAAATAAGACACTCCTAAGCAGACAGGTAGAATATGTAAATGTATAAAGGACTTCAAAACACTGGAGAGAGTGGTTGGTTGACCTCTAACTTCAGGGGCAGCCATGTTGGAGTGACCTACGGAGGCAGAGTCCCTTTCCAGGTCACACGCAGAGGTAGAGGTACCCCCACAGAGGAGACTGCAGGAAGAATGAGACAGGGCTTTGTCTCTGGGCTGAAAACAAAGGCTCAGCCTGAGCTATAGCCTGGGAAATTGCACAGTCAGAGAAGCCATTGGGCGTGGGGGGAGGAGGGGCTGGGGAGGGCTGTGAAGCCAACGTTAGTTTTTATTCTGAGATACTTAAAAAAAATCTGGCCACATTTCCATGCACTTAATCAGACACCATATCTCTGAGTGTCCTATATTTTTTTCCATTATTTTTTTATGATGAATCATTGGCAGGAAAGGATCAAATGAACACATACCATTGATCATCAAAGGACCAAATAAAGCATCTAGTCAATTTCATGGTCAAGGACTTTCAAAGAAAGAGGTGGGTGAGGGAATTAAAGAAAGATGATGCTTCCGGCTTTTTATTTTGTTTTAAAGATTTCTCAAAGGGCACTGTCTTGTGATCCAGCAATGACTCCCTAAGTCCACAATCTATTTTATTCTTTCAATTTCCTTTAGTCTCTCCTCTAGACTTTACATCATTCGCAGTGATGGGGAAAAGGCATAATTGATTTTAGGAAGGGAAACTGTGAAAAATGGTATGGGTTAGTCTCATCTCCTGCTGAGTTCATTTTATTAAATGAAGCAGAGAAAACACCAGAACCTGGGAAGCTGAAATGGTCCCTTTTTCTTAGATTAGTTCTGGGCAGAGAAGAGTAGCATTTACTGAATGAAGCACTCTGTGTATATGGACCCCTTTAATCCCCTCAACAAGCCTTTACATTAAGGGGTCTGAGCCTGACTTTCTCAAGAGCTCCAGCAACTTGGTCAGGTTCAAATAATAACTATTTGATAAATCTGGGATCAAATTCACACTTGTCAGATTCAAATAAACGTAAGAGGCAGACAGTGCTGTAACCAGGGCTAGGACCAGGGTAAGTCAAGATTTAAGGAGGAACTTATGCTCAAGGCTGTATGTACGTGAACCCGAGACAGAGTGAACATCTCCTTAGCTTTTGCACCCCGAGTGCCTCATCGGCCCCACCCCAGTCCATCCACCAAGTTGTCAGCATTGAGTGATGGTGGGGGGGCACGTGAGGGCAAATGGGCTCCTAACCTAAGGACCTCCTATGAACTGGACACTGTGCCAGGAGCTTTATGTACATAAAGGACCACCCATCCTCTCACATGCCTTGGAATATTTACCTTCAGTGTAAATGATTAGATAGAAACAACTGTATGCACCAGAATTCCTCTTCCAGCAAGTGGGCAATATATTTGCAAAGAAATCCTTTAATAAAAGAAAAGGGACAGAGAACGAGTTGGCCTTCTCCCTGGCCCAGAGCTTAGGTGTTTGCTGATACCAAGTCCAAAGGGGAAAAAGGAAATTACCCTGCCAGCCAGAGGGAGAAGAATGTGACAGTCTCGGGAAGGAGGTTGAGGGGAGATGGAAAGAAGGGGGAATCAGGTGGCGGCTTAGAGGCTGAGGGTTCTTGCCCTTTGATCTGATGCCAACTTCCATCCTCAGATGCCCCCGAATCGCTAGCAAATTTGCTAAAGTTCAGAATGCTTCACCTGTGTGTGATGGGGCCGTGCGGGGGGTGGCGGGCGTATCGTGGGACTCAGTGAAGGTGCTGAGTTGACGCCTGCGTGATCCCAGGTGAAAGAGACCCTTCCCCCAGTCACAAGGAACACCACCGGATCCTAAGCCCCAGGAAACAGCCAACATTGAAGGAAGTGTTTCAGACTTTGGCGGACCACAGGGTTGGCTGGGGGTCTGAGTCAATACAGCTGGTTAAGGGGAAGAGGGGCCCCCGGCGGACATCTGTCTTACGTACCAACGGAGACCATGAGGTTCAGAGAGGTTGAGTCAGTGCTCAAGGCCCCACAGCTGGTCAGAGGGTGGGCTCCAGCCTCTGGTGTGTCAGCTTCACGGCTGCAGAAACGGACATCCTCACCCATGCTGGGAAAAGGGAAGGTGGGAGGGGGCGCCAAACCAGCAGGGAGACATCAGGGCTGGTGGCGAGAGGGCCAGCTTGACAAACAAGCCCAGCACAGGCCAGCCTGTGGCCGCTAAGCTCAGAGTAGCTGCCCGGGACGGTTTTCTCCGCAGTCGTTTTCTTTTTCTCTCAGGGAAGGCAGTGTGTTTTCAGAAGCTGCGCCCCCACCTTGGGTAGAATCTTAGAGCAGAAAGGAGCCTCGGTGGGCGTCCTTGCCCATCCACCTCATTTTACGCATCGGGACCCTGAGGCCCAGAGGAGAAAGCCCTGTGACCAGGCAGGAAGCTGGCTTCGGAAAAATGCCAAAGGAATTCTACAGAACAGAGAGCAGAGAAGGCCTGGCAAGCGAGGAAGTCTGCTTGGTTTTGATAAAATGAATCCTCCCAGGGACAAGGATTTGAAGACCTGATTCCGGGCCCCTGAGGTTGCTCCTTCTGGTTGATGCTCTCAGCCCCCCAGCCAGTCCCCGACCCCCTCCTGGCTGTGAAACTTCCAGCTGCCCCTTCACCACAGAACTGCCCTCTGGAACCTGAGGGCCTGGGGGTCTTCAGGCCATGCTGCTGGGGGAAGGCATCGTGAGCTGGGGAAGCTTTCCAAAGCCCACATCTGTGACAAGACGGTGCTGGCTTTGAGAGGCCACCAGGTCTGGTGCAGCGTTCTCAAGATTGAGTGCATGTAGAAATCACTCAAGATCCGAACTGATAGATCTGGGCTGGGGCCCGGGAATCTGCATTACAAAGCTCCCAGGAACTCCAACTCAGGTGGTTCACAGACCACACTCTGAAGGGCACTGGTACCGCGCAAATTGGATGGGCTGGGAGGCCGGATAAAGCTAGGCTGACATCCTGGCTCTGCCTCATCGTAGCTACATAGCCACGGGGCCGTGAGCAAGGGCCTTGGGCCCTCTGTGCTAAATTAAGCATCTACTACTGCTGCTGCTTCCTCCTCCTCCTCCTCTTCCTCCCCTTCCCCTCTCGTCCTCCTCTTCCTCTTCCCCTTTCCCTTCTCTGCCTCTTCCTCCCCCTCCCCTCCTCCTTCTTCATCTTACTGATCCAACTGGAAATCCACATTTATTAAAAGAATTTCAACTGCAAAAAGATAAAAGGCTGCTGATTGTGCTTAGGCCTCCTCACCCGTCACACGGGAAGTGTCTCTGGAAGTTGAATGAGAATTTTGAAAAAGTGCCTAACAGTGCCTGGCACACAGTAGGCACTTCGTAAACACGAACACCCTTCTCCCTCTTGGCCCCTATTTGAGAGGCTGAATCCCTTCCTGCTTCTCCCCCGTGACGACGGTCCCTGCCGGCAGAGGCCACATCGCCACTCTCTTGATGACACTCCCAGCTGTGACAGGCCTCCAGCAGCTGCCTGTCTTTTCACCCTAAGGAATGAATCGCCTCTCATTCTGAGGCCAAGGCGGAAGAATACTCCCTTGCAGCCATTAAAAAGCAGCGGCATTTCTAACAATGGCCCGGGCTCTCCTTGTTCAGGTGAAACCTGTCTAGCTCAGCTGCCTTGATGGAACTGGCCTTGGTAATTGCTCTAATTCTGTGGCCCTAAGTAGCTCAGCTTGAAGACTGTGCCTTTTAATTCCCAGACATGATAAGAGCCATGTGTATTTCACACACAGACACACACACACACACACACACACACACACACAGAGTTATTCTTTTTAGCAAATACAGTGTTCCACATGCTTGAATTTTCCAGACAGTCACGACTTGTATCAGTAGACGCTAATCTAAAAAAAAAGGTTTCTCTAAAGTGTCCAAGATTCCCTAATTATTATTTATTCAGTTAGGATTTGAGGGGACTTAGAAAAATACATATACCTGAAAGTCTCAAAGTGATCAAATTAGGACAAAGGGAAAATATTAATAGAGAGATAAAATTAAGTCAGGGTAAGATGAACAGGTGAGAAACAGAGAAAAGGGCCTGTACGGGTTTAAAGGACAGCCCACATCCAGCTCCCACAGACACTCTAAGACGGAAGCATAATTCATTACAGGAAGCGTGGTCCCCAGAAGATCAGAGCCAACCAGCTTCTTAAGAGAAACACAGGTCTGTCTCCCACTGGATGTATTTCTCCCACGTGTCCTTGTAAAGGGGAATCTGTGGAATGGATCACGTTCTTCTAACACCCCTTTGAGATATACAGTGGAATTTCTTCTTATTGCCATATGTCTGGGTACAAGATAGGAAAATGGCAGCACAGCTGAGTAAAAGCAGTTCCATGAGGACTGGGAGCAATAGGGTTTTGATTTACAGTGTTCTCGGGCTCTGACTTGCTCCAACCAGAAAAGAGTAGAAAGCCTGTCACCGCTTGCTTCCCTCCCAAGTCCCATGACACACATTATGACCTCTAAGTAATAGCCTTTCTTTTTTCTAAGTTAAGATTTGGCCTCAGAATCCTTCCTAACACAGATTTTCAGGTAGCTACTGGCAACCCACTGAAATTGACATATGAGATAAAAATTTATTTGCCACTGCTGATCTAGAAGGATGGATATTTGTGTTAACTTCTGATGGATTCACTATGTGTGTGTATGTGTGTCTCTATGTGTGTATACACACTATATATACATACATTCATATATACACATTATATACACGCAGTACATACAAAGAAGATAGTCTTCTGAGGACCAAATACACACATTTGGATACAGTATTCAGTCATCTTAGAAGATACAATACAAGGTCATCATTATGATTATCAGGTAGGGTGTTCAACTATAAGTCAGTGGGGGTTTTCAAGCGCTAATGAGGTATCTGGAGTTACTTTGTTCTTACTATAAATGGCAGCTGTGTTTGGGGGAGAACTTTGGACTGCTTTTTGCAGGTCTACTCTGCTCTTTCCTGCCCCATTGCTGGGCTACTGGCTATCACTCTGGCGGTTCAGAGGACCTGCCTCCATCAGTTTCCTCCAGCTTTTGAAACTTCAGATCCCCCAGTAGACCACGATGTGTAGCGGTTAGAACTGTGTGAAAAGTAGAAGTCCCAGGAGCTGAACTAGGCCTTGCCTGATGCGGCGTATGCTCTTGACACCTCTGTGGGGTCCCAACAGTGACCACACTTTGCCCTTTCTTCTGCACTTAACGGCTGTGTCCAGATACGGTTACTTTTTAGATAAATGACATATTGAGCCTGCCTTAATAGTTCCAGGTGTTTCTTGCTTTCCGAGCTCTCGCTGTGCGCACCCAGGAGCCGAGGAGATGTCGCCAGGAAGGGGTATTTTTTAATACCTTTCTCTTTCCCTGTCGCAGGGGCCTCTCCTCTTTTTCACATAGAGGCTCACTTTAGCTCAGGCTACCTAAGAGCTGTCGCTTGAAGAAATGGGATCTGAGAAGGCGGTTCACACCCCCCCAAGAACACTCACGTAGCCCCACATCCTGTCCCCCACATCCCAGCCTGTGAAGCAGGGAACGGGGGTGTTCTAGGGGGCCACATATCTGCACCTTGAATTAATTTTAAACTGCCTGCCTGGCAACACCATTGCTGAACACTTCTCACCCCAGCTCCAGACTCTGTTTCTGTTAATTAGAGAATGTTTTGTTTCAACTAATCAGCCCAGCATCCTTTCTAATCAAAACAACATTCTGGTCTAGGTACAACTCCCATCGCCGAAGGGCCTGGTTAGGTTTGCAAATCGGGAAGCACAGGCAGCTTTCTGTTTCCCTCTGTATACCCCGGTTGCAGGCAAAGCATCCTGACACACAGACACACACACAGACACACACACACACACACACACACACACACACACATTCATTCATTCATCTCTGGAAGCTCTAAGAAGGCTTTTCGCTAGTGGCTGGTTGGTTTCTGTGCTCTTTCCCTTCCCCACTGGCACAGCCTGTACTGTGAAAGGAGATATGGATGCCTCAGCATCGTTTATCTAGCCAAGTGTCTCTTAAATAAACAAGAAGGTAGATAGGAACTTAAATTAACTAATAGCCATGCTAGACACACACACACACACACACACACACACAACCACACACAGAGCGAGAGAGAGCGAGAGAGAGAGCGAGAGAGAGACAGAGAGAGAGACAGAGAGCACACACTTATTGCATTGAGCAAACATTTACTGGGAGCCTGTCCTGGGCCAGATATTCTGCTATAAATTCAAACCCAGAGATGACTAAAGGAAGGTTCCTGCTCCAAGAAGCTCAAAGTTGGAGACAAGCAAAGTGGGAATTATGTAGAGTGTGGTGAGAGGTAAGACAGAGGAAACCCAGGGGGTCCTGGGAGCATGGCGGTGGGATGGTTGGCTCTTGTTGGGAAGCAAACAAGGAAGGCTCCCTGGAGGAGGTGATGTTTGGTTTGCATCTGAAAGAATTCCTGGTAGAACAGGATTTTCTTTCTCTTCTTGTGCCCTTCCTCCTTACCCCTCCTCATCTACGGTGGTGTGTGTGTGTGTGTGTGTGTGTGTGTATGTTGTGGGTGGCGTGGCCTCTGGATAAGAGAGTAGAAAGAAACAGGCACCTTATTAGAATAGTAACATGTTGAAGTTGTATTCTGGGGAGGGTGTCAATGTCAGTAAGAGGAAATGTGGATGACCCTTTTGTAGAGTGTGCAAGGCAACATGCCTCTTTGACAACTCGGCAGGGTGGAGACTGGGGTGATATGCAGGGGTGCTGTTCCAGGATGGAGCAGAGCCCTGTAGGGTATCCGGGAAGGGTAATGACCCAGGAGACTGTGGGGTGGACAGAAGACAAGGAAGCAGTGGAGGTCATACCAAGTAGACCATTTACGGAATGAAAGTTCAAGGCACCTTGTTCGCCGTCCTGTGGGAGGCACACTCACGGTCAGCTTGGGAGGGTGGACACACGTCCTCCCCATTTTAAGCCTATATTTTCAGGGATGGAACTGGATGTTGAGAAACAGGCAGAAGAGGAGCTTTTCCATCCTCCCCACGGCTCCAGTCACCCAAGTGCACCGTGGGTAGCACCTAAACTCCCAGCAGGCATCTGGCCCTGACATTCTCGTGTTGGCCACAGGAGAGCGGGGGTCAAGGGGACAGCGGCAGGGAGACAGGTGGCCAATGAAGTGGTCTATCTGAGGAAAAATGGCAGGTGGGATGATAGCAGTGGCGGTAGGAGTGAAGAGAAAGTACTAGATTCAAGAGAAGTGCAGAGGGAAGAATGGACCAAATACGTGTTTGCATAGGTGTCTGCAGAGGTGAAAGATTTCCCCCATGGCAACTTGTGTGGATGGTAGTACCATTAACTGGGATATAATGAGAAAAACATTTCCAAGTGTCTGGATCAGCAACAAGCTTCTTGGACTCACTGTATCACCTTTTCCTGGCCTCTGAGACAACATAGAATAAACAGCTTGCTGGGCCAGCTGCTGTGGGGTCAGCGAGAGAACCTTCCAGCTTCTTCAGCCAATTAGCAAATTCCTTAATGCTTCCACTTTGCATCCCCAAAACTCCCCGTTCACATGCTTAGTGGCCCATGAAACTCTTCAAAGTGTGTCTTTTTGATCGAAGAGATTCAGGCTTCTGCCCCTGCTCTTTATTTATTTCCCTGCCTTGTTGGGTGGCAAATAAGTGATCATCTCCTAGGATGATGGGAAGGGGTTGCCTGTTAATCTAGAACTTCAGGGTCTGGCTTCAGTTGATTTCCATTCCTGCGGCTCCCCCAAGTATGAAAATGGGATGTCTGGGAATTCAGAATCCTTGCAACCCACATGTCTCCCGCTCAAAGGCAGAACAAATCACATACCCTCCTCATCACTCCTTTGTGTACTTCTGTAATAGTGTCTCCTAAATTCCAAGGAATCCATTGGAACCAAAAAAGCAAGGCAGCAGAGTAGAAAGACCCTTAGATTAGAGAGAAAGGATCCAAATACCCCTCCACCCTATAGCAATCTTTTTGAGCCTCAGGTTTCTCATATCTAGCCTTATAAACTGCCTATTAATGGAAACTACAAACAAAGCAAAACATAAAGAAAACACAGTTAAGTCTCTGAGCTGGATGGAAAAGTGCCTTCTTTGCAATGCAATGATTTCAAGTTGAACAGGGGTCTTTGGGACTGCCTTGGGATGAATTTCAGTATCACTGTTAAATCTGCAGTGGGACCCACCCGAGTTCCTTTAGCAATTTTTATTATCCAATATTACAGGTGATACGGTTAAAGGAAATACTTTAATCAAAGGTAATATCTCTGAAATTATAAAGCACAGATATGCCTTTCCCCATAATAGCTGTATTTTAGCGCTCAGGATGGTTTACCCCTCCCTTTTTCATCTCATTCAGTTTTTCCCCCCTTCTGATTCCACCTCCCATCTTAACACTTACTAGAAGATGAGCCTAGATTTCCTCTAACCCCTTCCTGTATTTCCCTCTCATCCTCCTTCCAAATTGGCCCTCACTTAATGAAGTCAGGCTTCCAAGGCGACTCTGAGAGTTGGCTTATTTTTCCGAGGCTCCGTTAGGCCAAGGAGACAAATTACTCCAGGCTTATCTAAATCCTTCAAGTGCTGGTGGATGAATAATAAACTTTGGTTCACTGAAGTAATACACAGAGATGATTTTTTATCAAACAGCATCTGTTAGAGCTGCTGCTGCCCGGCTGTTAAGGTGATGACTAATGTCACCAGAAATGCCACCACCACGAATCAGAGGGCGCTCTCTGCACAGGACGCCCACAGCAAAGTGGGGAAATGGCAGGGGTCACTTTGAAGATATGCCTGCCTTTAAAAAAAAACAACAAAATTCAGTATGTCATAAGAAGCATCCCTGTAGGCATAGGTTAAAAAAAGGCAAACCTCTGCTAAAGGAGTTTTTCTTATTTCTTTCTTTGAAATTGCTGCATGTGAAAACAATATTTAAATACCAATTTACAAACCTCCCTAACATGTATCTTTAATCCTCAGAACCTTATGGTGAACATAGGAATATACCCATTTCACAGATGAGGAGGAGACAAGACCCTTCTGAGTTTCATAGTCAGACAGCAACTAAGTGGCACCGAGTAAACTCTGATCTTCTGAACCCAAGGCCCTTGCGTTTTTCTCTGTACCGTGTTGTAGGAGTCACAGGGACCCTAACATAAAGAAAGTTCTTGGGAAGGCAGCATTTCCAAAATGCATCTTTGCTCAAAGACCCACAGTGAATCCCTATTGCTGGGTTCACCAAACCCAAACTGACTTCCGGGGGTAGCAGACGCTGTGGCTGCACTGCTCTCGGCCCCTCATCCTTACTGACCCCACAGTGACGCTGGCCCATTTCTCTGTCCGAAGGCTTTCTCTCGCTGATACTGCCCGCACAGAGGGCCAGAAGCTCCAGAGTATTAATGTCACCCACCCTCAGAACAGCTTTCAACTAACGACCGTTGGGAGCTGATGCTTAAATATTCCGATCCCCTCGTCCCCCGGGGGGATGACTGAGGTGGGCGTTTCCTGTTACCCCTCAAAGTTCCCCCACGGGGTCAACCTCCGGTCGCCCACCGGTGTGCTGGCTCGATATGGCACCGCGCCGTGACTACCTTCCTTTCTGCTCTCGCTTCCCCACCTCGCCCCCTGGCTGTCCGGGATCCCAGATAAACATCTTGCTCTTGATCCCCTGTCTCAGGGTCTGCTTATGGCCGATGAGACCCTCCATTGGCTGCGTCTCGTCTTTTCCACCCCCGCTTGCTGTTACTTCTCCGCCTGCTCATCCACTCCCAGGGGCTTGGTCTTGCAATTGACAGAGTGATGGAACACCACCAGCATGTTCTTCCGCCTCCAAGCCTTTGCTCACGCTGTTTTCACCCCTGCTCTGCATTCTCATCTTCTGTACGTCCTTCAAGGTCTTGCTCAAGTCCAGCTCCTCTGAGAAGTCGTCCCTGACGACCCCTCCACGGGCCCCTCCCACCTTCCTCCCAGGCCTTTAGAGACACCGCCCAGCATTAAACAATGTACTCCTACTCCTCTGTCACGTATTTCCTTGTCCCCTAAGCCTTCTTTCATCCATGCCATTGTTCTAACCACTAAATAGACTTTAAGTTCCTCTATAGGAACTTGCTCGCAGCTAGTGGTGTGCTGGTAAATGTTTAACAACCAACTCTGAAAAAAATGTATGCCTATATCTACATATACACGTTTATTATCAACTTTACTGACATAAAGAATGTGTAGTCCCCAGTTTTTAAGTGATCATAAAAATGATTATTTATAAAATAATAATAAAAGTGATAAATAAAATGTGCAATACTCTTTGTTTATGAAGTCCCTATAGTGAATTAAGTCCCATAGAACACTTTCACTGATTTTTGCCCACCTCTGGTGGCCTATCTGTAGCCAACCTGTGGCCACAATTCAGTCATGATTTGACAAATTGAGTTGTACCTTAATCCAATTACTCGCTACCCAGTACATTTGTTATTGATCCTGATATGTGATTGATCTCTGGTTTGATATTGATCCTTATATGTGATTGATCTTTGATTAATCTCTAAACTATTTCTCACCCGCATACAAACTTGTACTCAATTGTCTGTAACCTCTTTCTGATTCAGCACTAGACATGACACATTTTAAAAGTTTAATCGGGATTATTCACATTTTCTCCATTCCTTTCTTAAGTCTGGACAATCAACAAAATGATAACTCAAGCTCTGATTTCTGTTGTGTAAATACTCCAACCAGGGCTGATTTTCAAGCTATACAAGTGATGTCACTGCAGGCAGTTAGGAAGCAATGCAGGCAGCACATCACTGTGCAGTACTTTCCCTGTACAGATAAAATAAATGGAAATAGCCCCGAGAGCATTGACAATCGAATGTAGTAAAATTAAGAAGTGATGAGTTTTAAGTATTTATTACCTTTGTCTACAATAGAATTGTTTAAATTGTAAGTTTATATACTTTAATATTTCATATAATAGTTTCGTTGATTGACCGGCTCACAGAGTTCCTGAACATTTAACAATAGGCTCTTGTGAGCTGCTGGGAGCCAGCCCCAGCAGACCACTGCAACTAGTTTGTAATTCAGAGTGTCGAGTGTGGTCTGGGTGGCGGTCAAAGCTCTCTGAATACTTGCTGTGTGAGTGAGTGGCTTTAGCTTTCTAAAGGACAGGTGACCAAAGAGCTTGGGAAAATGAGGCCACCATCAGACATTTCCTCAGTAAATGTTGCTGAACTGCTCAGGGCACCAAGCCAGAGGAGGGGAGGGTCTTGTCCCTGGGCTGATAGTGGGGAGAAGGGTCAAGTAGTGGAAGCTGCCCATCGCCTCTTGGTTCCTTCCTTCTTGTAAAACCAAGTATCTTGGCTCATTAGCAGTGGATTCCCCTATTTTCTTCTCAGCAGAGACACCGGGCTAACCAGAGGTATTGCATGTCTGAGACTGAGGTTCTGTTTCTCACTGTCAGTTAATAAACTGGCATTCTGGTTTGGACATCGGTCTTATTGGGTGGGTCAGGCTGGGTTAGACACTGGCTGGCCATTGCAAACCAGTTCTGGGGTCCTGTTCCATTGGATGATAGTAAACGAGCCCACGTGTAATAGTTACAAGCAAGGCTTTGGAGTCAGACTGTTTGGGTTCAGATGCCAGCGATTAGCAATGTGCCCCCGGGAAAGTTACTCAATTTCTCTAGGACTGTTTCATCATCTATAACGTGGGGACAGTCATTGCACCTTATAATCTTGTAAGGATTCAGTGTGAAATTGCACGTAAAGCTCTTTGCACAATGTCTTGCAGATAGTATGTACTCAAATAATGTAAAATGATGATAATAATAGCAGTAATAGCCTAACAACTTTGGGAAATAGAAGTTCAACTAGTATTAATGAGGTTTCTTTAATGCAGGACTCCTAAAAGTCCTTAGGATCTCAGAATGCTTAGGGTATTCCTAAGAAGTGATACTGCCTGCTCAATTTCCAAAACCACTAGTATTTGCATTTGTGAAACACTCCCTGAGATGCCCATGTTTAACTTTTTCTGGAAATCTTTGAAATGTCCCTTCAGGAGAAAAGAGCAGCTGCTGTTCCTCAGCTTTTCATCTTCCCTTTCCTTGAAGCAGAATTCTTATTCATGCCTACATCTCAGATACAGGGAGATGAGTGGAGATTTAGGGACCCTCGTTTTTCCTATGGGAAGAATTCATATGTTTGCGAAGAATATTCCAACTCAAACTGAATTTCACCTTAATGGTCCTTCTTGGTTTCCAAAAGACATCAGAAGAGGAATCTCCTAGGTCTGCCCTCTCCAGCAATTGGGTTGTTGACATATTCTTTTTTTTTTTTTTTTTTTTTTTTCGGTACGTGGGCCTCTCACTGTTGCGGCCTCTCCCGTTGCGGAGCTCAGGCTCCGGACGCGCAGGCTCAGCGGCCATGGCTCACGGGCCCAGCCGCTCCGCGGCATGTGGGATCTTCCCGGACCGGGGCAC
>NC_041230.1:46592524-46596379 GCF_002837175.3 Physeter macrocephalus | reverse complement strand
TCGGCAGGCGGACTCTCAACCACTGCGCCACCAGGGAAGCCCATGTTGACATACTCCTGATGTGGTTTCCAGTTGTATTCTTTCAAGAGCCTGAGGTGTTCCTGTAAGTGCCGCTCTCAGGAGGAAGGAGGGGAGGGTGAGCGGAGGCCTGGGCTCGTGGGCGGAAGCAGCATGCAGGCATGGAAAGACGCAGAGTCCCAGTGATGTGGGTTCACATCCATCTCCTCCACTACACAAGCAGAGGTATAATCTTAGGCAAGAGGCTGACTCTTTCTAAGCCTTTGTCTCCTGAACTGCCAAAGCTGGACTGGTTGTGAGTAGACTGCATGAGAAAATACAGGTAGAGTGCCCAATACTTAGTAGCTCAAGAAGTCTTTACAACTCTTTCTCGAAGAAAAGCGAGAAAAAGAAGCACAGAAGGAGGTAAGGATTGGAGGTAATAGACAATTTCAGAATGAACTGTCATCACCTAATTTTAAAAAAAGCCTCTCTAAAAAGAAGTGATTTTCTTAGTTTTCATGTCTTACTGTGTGACCTTGGGCAAGTTACCTTACCTCCTCTGTGCCTCATTTTCCTTCCTGTGGAATAGCGACAAGTAATACCATCTACTTCCTGTGGTTATTGGGAGGATGAAACGAGGTACAGAGCACATAAAGAGCTTAGGATGGTGCCCAGTTTGTAGTATAGGCTCAAAGTGTGTTCATCATCATCATTATTATATATTATTATTATTTTTTTAAATGTTTATTTTATTTATTTTTTGGCTGTGTTGGGTCTTACTTGCGGCATGCAGGGTCTTCTTTGAGGTGTGTGGGATCTTTCGCTGCGGCACGGGCTCTTTGTTGTGGCGCGCAGGCTTCTCTCTAGTTGTGGTGTGTGGGTTTTCTCTCTCTAGTTGTGGTGCATGGGGTCCAGAGTGTGTGGCTCTGTAGTTTGCAGCATGCGGGCTCTCTCATTGAGGTGTGCAAGCTCAGTAGTTGTGGCGCACGGGCTTAGTTGCCCCGCGGCATGTGGGATCTTAGTTCCCTGACCAGGGATCAAACCCACGTCCCCTGCATGGGAAGGCGGATTCTTTACCAGTGGACCACCAGGGAAGTCCTTATTATTATTATTATTATTATTATTATTATTATTATTATTATTAGCATCCTTTGCCCAGCTCCTCCTGTTTGCCCTTTATTCTCTCTCAGCTCTACTTTCCTTTTCATCTTTTAAGCCATTAAAAGAGCATCACTGACAGAAGATGAATGCCCATCCTCCTGCAGGTTCTGCAAGTGTTCTTGGCTTTTTCCAAGCTCCAACAGCTCCTATTATCTAGGCCTTCACTTGGAAATTAATCACGGAGAGCCTTATGATGGCTCTTCAATAGTTGTCTGAGCTGTTATCCCAATCTTTCATTGCAACTTTATGCTTTTATTACACAGGCACTAAGCAATGATTCAAGGCCCACACTCTAATTGTTGATGGTGAGAATCACAGCTTTCCATAGACCTAAACTGCCCAGCTTGGGGCAAATACACTGCTCAGCACTACTCAGCACTCTTCCTCGAGGGAGAGAAGAGAAGAGGGGTTAAGATTAATGAAGTTTCAGGCCCTGTGCTAGGAAATCCAATGCTTGGAATATCAGCTAAACACAATGTCTGCCCCTGCCTTTGGGAAGCTTAGGGTTTGGTGGGGAATCTGGACAATAAAAAGACAATGTAGGTTCACGTGGATGAATGGCCCAGGGTGAGAGACAGCGCCCCCACCTCTCCAGGGGACCGCAAGACCAGCAGCTGTGGGGCTGACAGGGTCTTGGTGCTCTGGCCGGCTGTCAGGCCTGAGCCTCTGAGGTGGGAGGGCCGAGTTCAGGACACTATCAAATGGCGAAAGCTCTCCCAGAGATCTCCATCTCATTGCTAAGACCCAGCTCCACACAACGACCAGCAAGCTACAGTGCTGGACACCCTATGCCAAACAACTAGCAGGACAGGAATACAACCCCACCCATTAGCAGAGACGCTGTCTAAAATCATAATAAGGTCACAGACACCCCAAAACACACCACTAGACACAGTCCTGCCCACCAGAAAGACATGATCCAGCCTCATCCACCAGAACACAGGCACCAGTCCCCTCCAGCAGGAAGCCTACACAAGCCACTGAACCAACCTAACCCACTGGGGGCATACACCAAAAACAATGGGAACTACGAACCTGGAGCCTGCGAAAAGGAGACCCCAAACACAGTAAGTGAAGGAAAATGAGAAGACAGAGAAACACACAGCAGATGAAGGAGCAAGGTAAAAACCCATCAGACCAAACATACGAAGAGGAAATAGTCAGTCTACCTGAAAAAGAATTTAGAGTAATAATAGTAAAGATGATCCAAAATCTTGGAAATAGAATGGAGAAAATACAAGAAACGTTTTAACAGGTATCTAGAAGAACTAAAGAGCAAACAAACAATGATGAACAACACTGTAAATGAAACAAAAAATTCTCTAGAAGGAATCAATAGCAGAATAACTGAAGCAGAAGAACAGATAAGTGACCTGGAAGATAAAATAGTAGAAATAACTATTGCAGAGCAGAATAAAGAAAAAGGAATGAAAAGAACTGAGGACAGTCTCAGAGACTTCTGGGGCAACATTAACCATACCAAAATTCGAATTATAGGGGTCCCAGGAGAAGAAGAGAAAAAAAAAAAGGGACTGAGAAAATACTCGAAGAGATTATGGTTGAAAACTTCCCTAATATGAGAAAGGAAATAGTCAATCAAGTCCCAGAAGCGCAGAGAGTCCCATACAGGATAAATCCAAGGAGAAACACACCAAGACACATATTAATCAGACTATCAAAAATTAAATACAAAGAAAAAATATTAAAAACAGCAAGAGAAAAGCAACAAATAACATACAAGGGAATCCCCATAAGGTTAACAGCTGATCTTTCAGCAGAAACTCTGCAAGCCAGAAAGGGGGACACACACAGACTGAAAGTGAGGGGATGGAAAAAGATATTCCATGCAAATGGAAATCAAAAGAAAGCTGGAGTAGCAATTCTCATATCAGACAAAACAGACTTTAAAATAAAGACTATTACAAGAGACAAAGAAGGACACTACATAGTGATCAAGGGATCAATCCAAGAAGATATAACAATTGTAAACATTTATGCACCCAACACTGGAGTACCTCAATACATAAGGCAAATGCTAACAGCCATAAAAGGGGGGAAATCAACAGTAACACAATCATAGTAGGGGACTTTAGCACCCCACTTTCACCAATGGACAGATCATCCAAAATGAAAATAAATAAGGAAACACAAGCTTTAAATGATACATTAAACAGGATGGACTTAATGGATATTTATAGGACATTCCATCCAAAAACAACAGAATACACTTTCTTCTCAAGTGCTCATGGAACATTCTCCAGGATTGACCATATCTTGGGTCACAAATCAAGCCTTGGTAAATTTAAGAAAATTGAAATCCTATCAAGTATCTTTTCTGACCATAACGCTATGAGACTAGATATCAATTACAGGAAAAAATCTGTAAAAAATACAAACACATGGAGGCTAAACAATACCCTACTAAATAACCAAGATAGCACTGAAGAAATCAAAGAGGAAATAAAAAAATACCTTAGAAACAAATGGCAATGAAAACACGACGACCCAAAACCTATGGGATGCAGCAAAAGCAGTTCTAAGAGGGAAGTTTATAGCAAAAATTGGAAATGAAAAAGGAGAAATAATAACTGACACTGCAGAAATACAAAGGATCTTGAGAGATTACTACAAGCAACTCTATGCCAATAAAATGGACAACCTGGAAGAAATGGACAAATTCTTAGAAAAGCACAA
>NC_041230.1:46533008-46592045 GCF_002837175.3 Physeter macrocephalus | reverse complement strand
AGGCCACCATCACCCTGATACCAAAACCAAACAAAGATGTCACAAAAAAAGAAAACTACAGGCCAATATCACTGATGAACATAGATGCAAAAGTCCTCAACAAAACACTAGCAAACAGAATCCAAAAGCATTTTAAAAGGATCATACACCATGATCAAGTGGCGTTTATCCCAGGAATGCAAGGATTCTTCAATATGCAAATCAATCAGTGTGATACACCATATTAAAATATTGAAGGATAAATACCATATGATTTTCTTAATAGATGCAGAAAAAGCTCTCAACAAAATTTAACACCCATTTATGATAAAAACCCTCCAGAAAGTAGGCACAGAGGGAACTTACCTCAACATAATAAAGGCCATACTTGACAGTCACACAGCCAACACTGTTCTCAATAGTGAAAAACTGAAACCATTTCCACTAAGATCAGGAAAAAGACAAGGCTGCCCACTCTCTTCACTGTTATTCTACATAGTTTTGGAAGTTGTAGCCACAGCAATCAGAGAAGAAAAAGAAATAAAAGGAATCCAAATCAGAAAAGAAGAAGTAAAACTGCCACTGTTTGCAGATGACATGATACTACTTTAAGACACTGATGAAAAAAATTGAAGATGATACAAACAGATGGAAAGATATACCATGTTCTTGGACTGGAAGAATCAACATTGTGAAAACAACTATACACCCAAAGCAACCTACAGATTCAGTGCAATCCCTATCAAACTACCAATGGCATTTTTCACAGAATTAGAACAAAATAATTTCACAATTTGTATGGAAGCACAAAAGACCTGGAATAGCCAAAGCAATCTTGAGAAAGAAAAACGGAACTGGAGGAATCAGGCTCACGGACTTCAGACTATACTACAAAGCTACAGTAATCAAGAGAATATGGTACTGGCACAAAAACAGAGATATAGATCAATGGAACAGGAGAGAAAGCCCAGAGATAAACCTAAGCACGTATGGTCACCTTATTTTTGATAAAGACGGCAAGAATATACAATGGAGAAAAGACAGCCTCTTCAATAAGTGGTGCTAGGAAAACTGAACAGCTACATGTAAAAGAATGAAATTAGAACACTCCCTAACTCCATACAGAAAAATAAACTCAAAATGGATTAAAGACCTAAATGTAAGTCCAGACACTCTCAAACTCTTAGAGGAAAACATAGGCAGAACACTCTATGACATAAATCACAGCAAGATGCTTTTTGACCCACCTCCTAGAGAAATGGAAATAAAAACAAAAATAAACAAATGGGACCCAATGAAACTTAAAAGCTTTTGCACAGCAAGGAAAACCATAAACAAGATGAAAAGACAACCCTCAGAATGGGAGAAAATATTTGCAAATGAAGCAACTGACAGAGGATTAATCTCCAATACTTACAAGCAGCTCATGCAGCTCAATATAAAAAAAAACAAACAACCCAATCCAAAAATGGGCAGAAGACCTAAATAGACATTTCTCCAAAGAAGATATACAGATTGCCAACAAACACATGAAAGGATGCTCAGCATTACTAATCTTTAGTGAAATGCACATCAAAACTACAATGAGGGTCTTCCCTGGTGGCGCAGTGGTTGAGAATCCGCCTGCCGATGCAGGGGACGCGGGTTTGTGCCCCGGTCCGGGAAGATCCCACATGCCGCGGAGCGGCTAGGCCCGTGAGCCATGGCCGCTGAGCCTGCGCGTCCGGAGCCTGTGCTCCGCAACGGGAGAGGCCACAGCAGTGAGAGGCCCGCATACTACACACACACAAAAAAAAAACTACAATGAGGTATCACCTCACACCAGTCAGAATGGCCACCATCAAAAAATCTACAAACAATAAATTCTGGAGAGAATGTGGAGAAAGGGGACTCCTCCTGCACTGTTGGTGGGAATGTAAATTGATACAGCCACTATGGAGAACATTATGGAGGTTCCTTTAAAAACTAAAAGTAGGGGCTTCCCTGGTGGCGCAGTGGTTGCGCGTCCGCCTGCCGATGCAGGGGAACCGGGTTCGTGCCCCGGTCTGGGAGGATCCCACATGCCGCGGAGCGGCTGGGCCCGTGAGCCATGGCCGCTGGGCCTGCGCGTCCGGAGCCTGTGCTCCGCAACGGGAGAGGCCACAACAGAGGGAGGCCCACAACAGAGGGAGGCCCGCATACCACAAAAAAAAAAAAAAAAAAGTTGCTGTTGATAAAGTTAACTTTTGCCCTGAATCCGGGTGTTTATATGTATGCAACTGTATTCTGGGATCCATTTCTACAGCAGACCAAGAAAGTTTAAAGATTGATATTATAATTATAGAATTCCTGTGTTGATTTTGGAGACTGAATATGGGCTGAAAGGAAATACCTGGTGAAGAGCAGAGGTTAGCACTCATGGAGCTAGATGTTCTTTGGGGGCTTGTGTTAGTGAATAAATTACTTCGGAAATTACATATACAGATGTTTCCTGCCTAATATGACCTAATATGAGATGTTGGCTGCCTCCCTTGAACCAGCCCCAAAGATGTCACATAAACAAGTTTGATGCATCTAATAACATGGCAATGAATGGAATATAAAAGGTTCTGAAGAACCTAAGGGCAGGACAGGAATAAAGATGCAGATGTAGAGAATGGACATGAGGACATGGGGAAGTGGAAGGGGAAGCTGGGACGCTGGGACGAAGTGAGAGAGTGGCATGGACATATATACACTACCGAATGTAAAATAGATAGCTAGTGGGAAGCAGCCACATAGCACAGGGAGATCAGCTCGGTGCTTTGTGACCACCTAGAGGGGTGGGATAGCGAGGGTGGGAGGGAGACGCAAGAGGGAGGAGATATGGGGATATATGTATATGTACTTTGTTGTACAGCAGAAACTAACACACCATTGTAAAGCAATTATACTCCAGTAAAGATGCTAAAAACAAAAAATAAAACAAAAGACAATGTATCTCAGTGTAGGAAGCACAGGAGGGACGTGAGCTGGGGGTGGATGTCCAAGTAAGGAGAGCTTAACAGAGGCCTAAAGAACAAGGCAGAAATGGATCTGAGGCCTGGTGTTGCTGAGGGAGGGAGATGCTGCCTGGATATTGACTTTAAAAAAATATTTATGTATTTATTTATTTTTATTTTTTTTAATTGAAAGCATACTTGCTTTACAATGTTGTGTTAGTTTCAGGTGTATAGCACAGTGATTCAGTTACACCATATATGTATATATGTCTATATATCTTCTTTTTCAGGTTCTTTTCCCTTGTAGGGTATTACAAAATATTGTGCATAGCTCCCTGCGCTATACAGTAGGTCCTTGTTGGTTGAATATTGATTTTTTTATACCGTCTCATAGTAAATATTCTGAAATGTTCTGAGATGGTTTCCCCCAGTTGTACTGCACAAGCTGGGCAAGCTGACACGGAGCCAGGGTTTCTCCACACAGGAGACCAGCAAAAATGAGCGCTCTGCCTGATGGTTCCTGAGGGAATCCGCCCTGCAAGCAGTATCCTATCATTGGCCAACCCCAGGAGCTTGGCCGCAGGAGACATGTCCCAGAAAAGGTAGCTCTGACAGCTGATGGTGTGTGTCTCTTCCCAACTGTGCACTCATGATGGTATCTTGATACTGGTCCTGATGGAGAGTACTTACAACACAGAAATTGGCAAATGCTACCCATCAGGGCGTTCTTTGCCAAGGCCAGTTGTTAAACATTTCCCAGCGTACTGCTGTGTGTACCTCCACTTGGGCAGCTTTCTGTGCTACCTGTTGCAGGACCTGCCACTTTCCAGGTCTCTAGGTCTCATTTCACTAAAGAAACTTTACACCGGTTGCATCGGCCCCCTCTTCCACAGCACTTGGAATCTGCTGGGTCCCTTTTATTCTCTAGCTACTGCTGCTGGGACCTGTACCATGCAGGCGTTGACTACCCTGCCTGTACCTGGGCTTCACCCTGCGGTGTCCTTGATGCGTGAGCAGGGAAGCCCACCCTCCTGCATGCACAGCTTGGTGCACTGGGGACTTGGTACCTGTGGGGCCACCTGGACGAATGGGTAGTGACAGTCAATGACAATGCCTCCTTCTTTGGTTTCCCAGGAAGACGGTTCTGAGATGCATTTCCCAAGTCTCCCCAAGAATCGAGCCTTGTACCTGTGTCTTCTCCTGCAGTCCATTGACAGCCAGTCTGACTGAGGCAGGTAAGGAGATGAAGGCTCCGAGAGAGTCAATGACTTGCCTAAGATCGCGCATCTTGGTGGTGGAGGAGGTGAGATGTGAACCCACGTCACAGGGCCAGTGTGTCTTTCCATGCCCGTGTGTTGCCTCTGCCTGTCAAGCTCGCTTGCCAGCTCACCCTCCCTTTCCTCTTCCTAAGAGTGGTTCCCATGGGAACATCTCAGGTTCTTGGAATTAAACAGTTGGAAAGCACTCATCATAGCAACAGCTGCCTCTGATAACAATCCTTTCTTCATGTTCTGAGTGCTCTCCGTATCTTACTTTTCCTCCCTGGGATCATTTCTCACATAAATTCTTGCACCCAAGCCTGTATCCCAGGCTCTGCTTTGAAGGGATCTCAGCCTAAGACATCCTCAGAGTCTGTTGACATCTGTCCATCACTCACATGACTCTCGTCTTCTGATAACAGTAACAAGCAGGAAGGGGCCTCGTGATGGGGAAGCAGGTCAAGTGTGACTGACCTCCTCTTTGAAGGAAGTCTTACCTGGTTCCCCTCAGACCTGGTCATGCTTTGCCCCTATGGGAACTGCACTGCCCTGGAATTGATGGGTTTACACATCAGACCTCTCTCCCTCCCGACCCTGGAAAATGAGACAGTGGGACATTATTTTCTTCATCTTACAACATCCTCTAGCACAGAGTGGGTATCAATAAACTTTCTGAAGAGTGACTGCAGAGAGCATTTTTTTTCAAAACTTTACTGTTTAGCACAACTGGGAAAAATCATTCTTTCAGCACGCATTGTTGGTAGAAGATGGGGAAGGACATTCCTGATGTGAGCCAAGGCCATCCAAAAACCACAGAGCGATGGCAAGAAGAAATTCAAACAACAGACAAGGAAAAGTAAAAAATTAAACCTGTAGCAAATAAGTAAATATTAAGCCTGAACCTCCTAAAGCAAATAAAACGCTCGGAATGTCAGTGAGAGAAGCAGAAGCCACTGCTATTGACCAATTTTTATGACTATTTTTTAAAAGGCATGTTTCTTAACACTGCAGGTCTGTGATAAGTTTATAAACACTTTAGAGGAAGTACAAACATAGGTGATGAAAGTTACAGCGAGTGAGTCATATTTGCGGCGCATTGAGGATGATCCTGTCACACAACAAACCTAAATTGCAGCTAATGATATAAACAGAGGATAATGATGTGGGGAAGCCTGCCTGTCTAGGAACAAGAAGAAGGTCAACTTGTGGATAAATAATAAAGCAGCAGAGGACACTGAAAAATGGCAGCCAAGTGGAAGCCAGGAGCAGAAAAACAATATAAAAATGGATCCAGGCACAGACGTAGAGAATGGACTTGAGGACACGGGGAGGGGGAAGGGGTAGCTGGGACGAAGTGAGAGAGTGTCACGGACATATACACACTACCAAATGTAAAATAGATAAGATAGCTAGTGGCAAGCAGCTGCATTGCACAGGGAGATCAGCTCGGTGCTCTGTGACCACCTAGAGGGGCGGGATAGGGAGGGTGGGAGGGAGACACAAGAGGGAGGGGTCATGGGGATATATGTATACATATAGATGATTCACTTTGTTAAACACAACATTGTAAAACAATTATACTCCAAAAAAGATTTAAAAAAAAAAAAAAAAAAAGGATCCAGGGACTTCCCTGGTGGCGCAGTGGTTAAGAATCCGCCTGCCGACGCAGGGGACACGGGTTCGAGCCCCGGTCCGGGAAGATCCCACATGCCGTGGAGCAACTAAGCCCATGTGCCACAACTACTGAAGCTGCGCTCTCGAGCCCACACACTGCAACTACTCAAGCCCGTGTGCCTAGAGCCCGTGCTCCGCGGTAAGAGAAGCCACCGCACTGAGGAGCCTGCCCACCGCAACGAAGAGTAGCTCCCTCTCGCCGCAACTAGAGAAAGCCTGTGTGCAGCAAAGAAGACCCAGAGCAGCCAAAAATAATAAAATTAAAAAAAATATGGATCCAAACAGAAAAATGATTGCAGTGGGTGTGGCAGCGACTATTCCATATTTGCTCTCAGAAGCATCCTCCAAGGAAGAGCTGAAGAAACCTTGTCAAATTTTTAAACACAGAAAATAAAGTTAGAATCTTGGCCAAAACAAAGGACAGTGAGCAAAACTTCAGGTGTCCCCTTTTAGCCCTTACTTCTTCTGTCCTGATCCTGCCTTAGGTTTTTTCTTCTCTCAAGACAATGAAGATCTGCCAGCACATTGAACGCTCCCTTTCTTTTTCTAACCATCAGGAAATTATTGTACTTCAAAATTTAGAGCACCCAAACATTCAGCTGTCTTACAACTTGCTAACAAGAGGCGGACAAGTAGAGCCCACAACTGTGATGGGGAGGGCGTGGTTTATAAGGGTCTTTCACAACCACAGGGCTGCTCAAGCAGAGTTGAATTCCTGCCGTTTGCCATCAGTATTTCTTATGAACGTGCCGCCCATTAATGAGCTTGCAACACGATATCTTAATTTTCTGTTTACATGTCTACCACCAGCTGCTGTGCTCCTTGAGAGTACTTTGCTTTTCTGTCCCTCCAGGGCCTAGCTCTGGGCTTGGTAAATAGTAGGTGCTCAATAAATGCAAGCTGGTTTTGAAAAACTATTATGTGCAACTACATGGAAATTGAAAAAAAAAGTTAAATAAAAAACAGGTCGAGGAAAGAATCCATAGGCAGCCCAAACACTATTGGAAGCACACTTCTTTACCCCCAGTTTTTATATTAGTTAGAAAGAAAAGAGAAGAAGGAATGAGCTAAGTCTCTGTAGGGAATTTAGGGAGCGTTATGAACTGAATGTTTGTGTCCCTGCAAAATTCCTGTGTTGAAGCCCTAACCCCGCAATGTTCCAAAGCAAACACTTCCTCCATTTTTTTGTGGTTCCACATCCCTCATTAAACAAGCATCATAATATACTCCTAACGCACTCACACAGGCTGAGGAGCCAATCTGGGCCGCTTAAAACTGTCAGGGGTGGAGGGGGAGAAGATGTATAGGAATAAAGCTGGGAATGGGGTACGTTAAAACAATAAGAGTAGTTCTGTTTATGGTGGCACAATTATGGGTGATCTTTATTTTTTTTTTCTGTTTTCTAAATTTATATTGTGGTCATATGATATTTATATCATTTAATCTTTTACTTGTGAGAAAAAATTATGCTGGGGAAATAGGCAAAACAAACACATAAGCACAGGAGACACACAAACGCACACATATATACAAACACACACACCTATTCACACATACACGCAAAGACACATATATTCACAAGCACACGTACAAACACACATACTCACCAACACACATGAGCTCCAGAATAAGAAACCTTGCTTGGATTCCTGGTTCTACCTCCTTGTATAAATTACCTTGCTCAGTCCCTCTTTTAAAAAATCTGTATAATGGGCATAACAGCTGACCTGCCTGTCTCTGTGGGCTTTCTGTGGGTTTACTGTGGGGCTCGATTCCTACAAGGCAAGTAAAATGCTGTGCCGATGGTGGGTGGGTGCAGCTCACCTCTGCACTTCCCACCACTGCCTTGGATACAGTGACTTGGATGGTAAAGATGATCGTTTGGAACATGTTCACTTGCCAAGAATAAAAGTGCAATGAAAATAGCCGAACTAGCTCATAATTTGTAGCCACTGTGGCCAGCAGAGAGGGAGGAGGTGAGACTCAAGTACTGGCCTGGGAGTCGAGGGAATTTGTGCTGCCCTTTATGTCCCATGTCTTGGAGCAGGAGCAGCTCACCTGAGTAAAACCCACCCCAGAGGGCTGAGGTGAGCGTCTGACTCGCCACGGCCCCATCCTCACCCAAGTGCTGTTTGACAATGCGTGTGAGTGTGCCAGGGAGTGATGAAAGTGACACGTGTTGGGGAAGAGACAGGGAAAGGAAGAAACAAACGAAAATTGTATTAAGTGCCCACTCTGAGACATTTGTACACAGCACACGGTTTATAGCTGACACGTGGTTGCCCCAGACTTTAACATGGAAGGAAGAGCAAGGGTCGCCGGCCCCATTTTACAGAGGCAGAAAACTAAGGCTTGTGATTCAGAGTCACCTGTCTGCACTCACAGAAGTTAGAGACAGATGCACCGGGGTTTTGAACACCAGTCTTCCGTCCTGACCCAGGATGCCTCCAATCAGGGTGATGGGGCAAGCGGGGTGTAGGGCGTGGGACAGTCATCCCCGTTCCCGGAGGGGTGAGACTTGCTTACGAGCTCAGCTTTAGGAGAGAGCCAGCCAGAGAGTCAAGGTTCGGCTCCACCACTTCTTGACTATGTGACCTCATCCACAAAGCCACTTAGCCCTCTCTCCAAGCCTCAGTCTCCCCATCTGTAAAATGGGGGAAGTAATGGCTCCTGACAGGACGGCTATGAATCTAGAGGAGCCAGTGCCCGTGAAGTGCTCAGGACAGCGCCTGGCTCAGTGTAAACAGCAACCTTCAGCTGCCACTACCACTTTGTCACTTGTCCAGGACCCGCAGCTGCTCATTTAGAGTTTATTAAATGACTAACCCAGAGTACGGCACTTTCCTGGCAGCGCCTCCCCAAACCAGCTGACAGTGTATAGAAATCTGAGATGAGATGGGCGGAGGCTCAGAGGATCCAAACAGCAGCATGTATTTATCGTTTGTGCTGCTCTGAGCTTCTGTTCCATGAAGCACCTCCTACTGATGCCTTCAGGAAGGAAGGAAAGCATAAGACCCCAGTTAGCCTGCCTGCCTGCATCACACAGCGGCAAATCAGGGAGGAAATGGGTCCTGGGGGCATTCACCTGCCAGAGGATAGAAAGACAGGGCCCACCCCTCCCACCTCTCAGAGTGATGACAGAGGCTGACCTTTACTTTGGGCCCAGCCGTGCCCGCCCGCCGCATTGCCCCTGACATTTTCACAACGACCCCATAGAGGAGGCACTGCTGTTATCCCATCCCACAGATGGAGAAAGAAGAGAAGAAGCAAAGTACCTTTCCCAAGGACTCACAGCTATAATTGGAGGGCTTGAACGATTCCGGAGCCTGCCCTTTGAAGCCTTATGGGAAATCTTGTCTCTGCAGCCCCTTATAGCTCACAAAATATTTTCCCTTTTGATCTTATCTGACTCGCCATTTGTTATGGACTGAATTGTGTCCTGTCCTCTCCCACCCCCTGCGAATTCATATATTGAAGTCCTAACCCCCAGAACCTCAGAATGTGACCTTGTTTGGAAATAGGGTCACTGAAGTTAGTTGAGTTCACACTGGAGCAGGGTGGGCCTTCATCCAATATGACTGATGTCCTTAGAGGAAGGGGAAATCTGGAGACAGACAGACAGACAGACACACACACACACACACACACACACACACACACACACAGAACACCATGTGAAAACGGAGGCAGAGAGAGACAGTGATGCTTCTGTAAGCCAAGGATTGCTGAAGACGGCCAGCAAACCACTGGAAGCTGGGGGAGAGGCCTGGAACAGCTTCTCCCTAACAACCCTCAGCAGAAGCTAACCCCATTGACACCTTGATTTCTGGCTTCTGGCCTCCGGAGCTGGGAGACAATAAATGTCTGTTGTTTAAAGCCATTCAGCTTGGGATACTTTGTTATGCCAGCCCTAGGAACAAATATACAACTGTTCCGGGAAATACGGTCAGTTGCTCCTATTTTATAGGCGAGGAAAAGGAGACTCAGAGAAATGAAGTGTTATAGGCCAAACAGCCAAGAAGTGGGAGGGTTAAGAAACCCAATATGTTTACTTTCCTGTTGCAAAGCTTATCCCACTGATTGGAGCTGCTCTAGCCTGTTATCATACGCCTCATATTGGCAGAGAGCTTTACAGTTTGCAAGGGTTCAACACATATCGTCTCAAGTGATGGCACAATAAACATAAAATCCTTTGCAATAACAGGGAACGTGGTAGTAGCTCCATTTTCAGTGGATGAAAGGGGTGCTCAGGAAGGAGGATGGATTCTGGAAGGTGAAAGTGAAGGCAACATCCACAGTGTGTTTCCCTGCCGGGAGATGACCTTTATTCATGTGTTCTCTGATTTAAAGTATGTTCTCCTATTCAAATGACCTTGGCCTGCAGAAGAGTTATTTATCCCTCTTCTCTGGCCTGGCGAACAGGCCAGAATCTGTGATGAACACGTCAGGACAGATACCTCGGAAGATATTTGACAACAGTCCTGCTGCCACCGTGCAAATAAGACATATCAAGTGATTCCTCCAACACCTAGGAAGGCAAACAGAAGCAAACAGACATGTCCGTTTCCAGCCCTTGGAAGCAGCAGAATCTCATCTGGGTCGTGTGAAAACACAGCCAAGAGCAGTCTGCACTGACCCTGTCCCTGGCTCACAAGGAAACCCAGTTCTGTGATGTGTTTTCAGCCAAATGACAGGTGTAAAAGCAACGGTGATCATTTTCTTCGTCACAGATGTGTATTCAGAGCTGAGCTCCCAGACCTCTTAACAAGGAGCGGAAGTACCTGTCCTGAGGCCCCAGGAACCTTCTGCCCAGAGCATCCTGTGTTCTCCCTGCTTGGTACCTTGCCTAAGAGTCCCTGACCCCAAAGACCTCAACTCTGTGGTGGACACATTTGCAATGCGCTGTAAGA
Source organism: Physeter macrocephalus (assembly GCF_002837175.3). Classification (NCBI taxonomy): domain Eukaryota; kingdom Metazoa; phylum Chordata; class Mammalia; order Artiodactyla; family Physeteridae; genus Physeter; species Physeter macrocephalus. Next base: position 46,581,263 of record NC_041230.1, on the reverse strand, counting down.
GCAGCTTGCCAGTTCATACTATCCAGTCAGCTTTGGCTTCAGCACCTTTTAGTTCCTCCAAACTGACGGAAGGTACAATTATCTTCTCCATTTTCACAGGTAACTGTCAGTGAACATGTCAGTGAGGGCGGCAAACCCTTGGGACCTGAAAGCAGGGGTTCCTAACCAGGGGTGGGCGTCATGGCAAGACTGGGGGATGTCGGGGATGTTATGGCAGAAGAGTCAACACCATCCCTACTTCTTGGCAGGTGGGCAGGAATTTTGCGGGAGGACAGGGACGAGGGAAGTGCATGAGAGGTGGAAATAAGAGCACGGATAAAGGCGAGGAGGCAACAGGCTCAGGTTTCTGAAGAACCGCAATGGTCCGGTGCGGCCGGAGGGATGGGGACAGTGGGCAGTGGGTGGGGCTTCCACCTACCCCACCTCCTCCCAGGGCCGGCCTTCCTGGCCTCCCCGTCACTCTGTGTTCAGCCTCATGCGTCTTTTTTGAGGCTTGGATGCTCCAACCTCCATCTCTCTCCAGCTTCCAGGCCTTTCCCTGGGACGTGGCGCATGCTTGGGTGGGTCACACCCCCATCCAGCTACCCTCCTCCAGGGCTCATTTCCTACTGCTGTGATTGTCTGGTTGCTCCTTGTTGAATGGATGGCATATTGATTTCCAATTGCTGCTATGGCAAAGTACCACAAATTAGTAGTTTAACACGTCGCAAATGTACTCTTACGGTTCTGCAGGTCAGAAGCTTGAAATGGGCCTATCTGGGTTAAAATCAAGGTGTCCACAGGACTGTTTCCTTCTGGAGGCTTCTGCTTCCCTGTCCTTTCCGGCGTCTGGAGACCACCTGCGTTCCTTGGCTCGTGGTCCTTCATCACACCACCTTCCCTCTGCTTCCTTTGCCACATCTCCCCTGACCCTAGCTCTCCTGACACTCTTGTAAGTACTCTTGTGGTTACATCAGCCCCACCCACATAGTCCAGGGTAATCTCCTCTTCGTAAAGTCCTTAATTTAATCACATTGGCAAGGTTCCTTTTGCTATATGAGGTAACATATTCGAAGACTTTGGGGATTAGGCTGTGGACATCTTGAGGGGGGCTATCATTCAGCCTGTCGCAGATGAATATGCTCACCCAGAGCTGTGACTCATTGTGCTTGATCTGCTGGATGGTTAGAGCTTGGTGAGCGCTGGTGCATGCATGGCAGGGTTGGGGGCGTGACCGAATTGCAGAAAGCACGTGAGCAGGGCATGCTGGGAGAATGTGCGTGGAAACTGGGAATGTGTGCGCGAGCCGGGGGTGATTATGTTGAAAGGGGAACATGCAGCAAAAAAATAAATAAAAGGGACATAAAGCAAACATAGTGGTTACTTCTGCAGCCTCAGTTTCCTTATCTGAAAACTGGGAGGACGGACCAGGCTGAATGTGCGGCCTTATAAGGCCATGCAGCTAGAATATTAGTGAGGACTGAGGCCAGCAATGTGACTTCCCAAGCTGTACCTCTTTCCCATCTCCCATGTCCCCTTATCCTAACCTTAAATAGCCCTTCTCTCTCTCTCCCTGTCTCTGTGTGTGTATAATTTATTGAGATACAATTTGCGTACCATCCAATCCATTCATTTAAAGTGCGCAGCCCGATGGTTTTTAGTGTATTCACAGAGTTATACAACTGTCATTAATTTTAGAACATTTTTATCTCTCTAAACAGAAATGCCCCCAGCCCTAGGCAACCCCTAACCTACTTTCTAAATAGCCCTTCTTTGGACCCAGCACCCCCTGGCTATTTGCCAGCCCTTTTTTCTGCTCAGTGCCAAATAGGAGGCTTATGCTGGCTGTCAGACTGTCCTACCCACGCATTCTCTTCCTGACCCTCTGCCTTCAGACTTCTGCCCTCATCATTCTACTGAAAGGCTTTCTGAAAGGTCAACAATGACCCCGGGGCCAAATTCAAAGGCTTTTCCGCTCTATACTTCCTGACTTGTCAGCGGTCCCTGACTTTAACGACCTGTCATGGTGGTCCCTTTACCACTGCCCTGCCCGGGACGCCTCACCTTCTCCCTGGTGTGTGAATGGTGGGGGCTGCTAGGGTTCTGTCCTCACCCTCTTCCTTCTACAGTAGAGAAGTTAATGCCCACGGTCTGAATGCCAGCTTCGCCATGCACCAGCTGTGTGAGCTTGGGCAGCTGACTTCATCTAAGTCCACTTTCCTTATTTGCATCTCAAGAAGAGTAACCGTACCCACCCCTCGGGGTTATTGTGGGGACTCACGGAGTTAATTCATAGGAAGTGCTTGCTTGGAGAACTACTTGGCACATATAAACAGGCTACACTAAGTGTTTGCTAATATGATTATGTTGCGCCTTCTTTTGTTCAATTGAGTTTATTTATAGCCATGTTTTTTCAATAACTTCTATGCATCACACTTCCCTGGGGTTCACATTTCCATTATATTCAATTATAAGCAGGGGCTTTGGGCAAGTATAGCTTCCCCAAAGCCTCACTTTTGTGACCTGTAAGACGGAGGTAATAGTAGCTGGGACTTAGGGTTGTTGGAGAGTTTAAATGTGTTAATACATGCAAAACATTTAGAACAATGCCTGCCACGTAGTAAACCCTCTAGAAATGTCAGTAGCAGCAGTAGTTGTAATTATCCAGCCTTCGTCTGCCACCTCCATGTGATGGTGGGTTTGACTTGACCGTGGACATCACTTGCGTGTTCTACCATCATCTTAAACCAAAATCACATCTGAGCTCATCAATTTTTTCACGGCAGCTTCTATCACTGCTAACTCAAATCACACTGTTGGCACCCCCAGTCCTGGTTTCCCAGGTCGAAAGACCATTGGTCGTCTTGCATCTCCTCTGTCCTTTCTAGCCAGTTTTCATCCTTCCCAATGACTCACATTTGCTCATTCCCTCCCATTCACTTCCCCCGCTTTTGTCTGGGGCTTGCCTACCCAGGTCTGAAAGTCTGCAATGACCTCTGGCCTGCCCCCAGTCCATCCACCAAGCCAAAGTACCCGTGATACAAAATACATTGCCCACTTCTGGATGATGCTTCTAAGTACTCTCCCTACCCCCAACTCTGCCCCTGAAGGAGCTTCTAAATCTTTAAAAAGGGTCTCCACGAGCCAGTCGCCAACTGCCATAATTAAGTGGGACTTTCCACGGTTTCTGCTCGAGTCTTTGCCTCTTAGTTTTGGTTTGGGTATACGTTTCAGATGCTTGGCTTCATCCTTTCTTTTCCCTCTGGTGTTGGAGGTGAAGCCTGGGGCTTCTTTAAAACTGAAAACCACACCTCCACCCACCCTTCTCTCTTGAGTCATTGCACCCTCCCTGTTTCTCTTTCAACATTAATCTGCCTTTTATCCAGTCAGCCTCTTGCTCTGTGTCACATAAGGGTCCCTATCAAGCTCAGCACCACATTATTTTTCCTTAATTTATTCTTTTAGGCAGACCCATCTCTGTATAGGTTTTGTGATGTCATAGAATGAAAGGCAAATTATAATTAAGCCACAACTATTAACATGAAAGGAAAAATGTGGGGGACACATAATGAGGGATTGGAGCACTTAAATCAAATAAGTGACTGCATTTGGTCGGTGAACTTCACTACAGCCAAGGCAAAGAGAAATATACAAGGAAGGGCATAATTAACGTAATTTACTAAAGGTAATCATGCCAGATTGCTGGGGAGACAAATTTACCTTCAAACAGATGGTTGACGTCATCTCATAGACCAGCTCTAGGAGAATTTCTGCAGTGATGGGAACATTCTTCCATCTCTGCATGGTCCAATATGGCAGCCACTAGCCACGTGCAGCTACTGACCACTTGAAATGTGGCTAGGATGCCCAAGGAACTGAATTTTTGATTTGACTTAATCTTAATTAAATTTGAATAGCCACATGTGGCTAATGGTACCATAATTAGAGAGTGTAATCACAGACTTTTATGTAAATTATGTTGTACAATATCTTTAATAGAATATTTCAAAATTGCCAAGATCTCTCTGCAACCCTGTATCCATTTGCTAGGGCTGCCATAAGGAAGTACCACAGACTGGAAGGCTTACATAACAGAAATTTATTTTCTCACAATCCTGGAGGCTAGACGTCCAAGATCAAGGTGTCAGTGAGGTTGGTTTCATTCTGGGGCTCTCTCCTGGGCTTGCAGATGGCCCCCTTTTCCCTGTGTCCTCACATGGTCTTTATGCAAACATCCTTGGTGCCTCTTTTTGTCCTAATCACTCTTCTTATAAGGACACCAATCAGATTGGATAAGGGTTACCCAAAGGCCTCATTTTAACTTAATTATTTCTTTAAAGGCCCTATCTCTAAATGTAGTCAGAGTCTGTGGTATTGGAGGTTAGGGCTTCAACATATGAGTTTGAGGGGGGACACAGTTCAGCTCATAACAGAGCCCTCTGCGCACCATTAAACAGCAGACAGGCAAAGGCACTTTTGATCAGAGGCCGCAACTGGATAGTTCAGGTGTGTATCTTTCTCGAGACATACTTGGGACTAGGATGGGCTTCTGGGAATTGGGAAATCAAAGGGTGTCATTTTCCGTAGGCCACAGTCTCTAACAGCGAAATCCCCTCACCCAGGAGGTCACTCACACTCCTCTGCCTGGCAGTGAAGGCCCCCAGGATTTGACTCCATTGACTGAACCAGCCTTCTTTCCTCTCTTCCTTTGTTCCTGTTCCTCTGCTTTTTTTCCATACCTGTCTACCCCATGTACCTCATACTCCCTCCTGCTTCTCTGATTTTGTTCACACTGTCCCTCCTGCTGATAATACTTTGTTTTTTAACTCCAACATCATCCTAAGAATTTATATCCTGCTAATCTCACCCAAGACCCACTTCATTCTCAAAACCATCTCTGAACATTCGGTCTTCCTTAACATAATTCTCTCTTGTTTTCAAATCCAGTCACACTTGAAACAAACACCCCATGATTGAAAACGCAGTTCTTCTCTAATTGTTTCTAGGTCTTAGTGTTGTCTCTGAAACTAAATCATAAACGCAAGGGTCAGGGAACAAGTGACCTATCCCTCCGTAGACTTGACATCCTAACATAGTACAAGCACGTAGCAGGTGCTCAATAATGTGTCTGCTGCTTGGTTGACAGATGTAAGTATTTTTTGTCCCTTTCCCACCTCTGAACTGTTTTTCCAACTTTAGGTACAGCTGCACATTTAGTATCTGGAGCAAACCTGAGGCTGCAGCATATCACTCACTCTGTGTATTACATTTACAATAAAGTCAAAGATAGATGGCTAAAAAGAAACTCTAATCATCTCTGATATTATTAAATCTTCTAGTCTGAGTTCTCAGAGAGCCCAAGAAAAATTTCTTTTAATCCCTATGGGCTTTCTATTCCATAGATGAAGTTATAGAGCTGGCCTGAGAAGCAATTTTGTGAAATCATTTACCAAAGGGGAGGGGGGAAAATCATTATAGTCCTCCTTTGGAGGTTTGCAAGTAAGAAGCATGCTCTGTTCTCTTCAAGCCCAGAAGAGCTGCGTGGGCTTGATAAATGGCTAAGCTTGGCCCACCTGCAGCTCTAAAAAGATGTCTGTAAACATTACAGAAGAGAACCATCAGAAAGTTGGTGGGTGATACTGATGAGTGGCTCTGGGTGCTTTTGTTGGCCAGCAGGGCAGCAGCCTTCTTTCTCTCCTCTGTGAATGACTAGTGACCTGTAATTCCTTTGTTTTCCTGGTGACTGTCTTAACCGATATGGCTTCTTTTAAAGCAGTGGTTTTCAACTAGGGGAGGTTCTGCCTCTCTCCCCATCCCACCTGGGGGACATCTGACAATGTCTAGAAGCATTTTATGTTGTCACAGCTGGCAGTGGGGGGTGCTGCAGGCCTCTCCTGGGTAGAGACCAGAGATGCTGCTAAACATCTATCTTGCCCTGTCCCTTTGCTTTTGAGGGTCTCTCTTCCTTGCACACTCTTCTTCCCGTTTTTTCCTCTTTCCTGTCCCAGTTCAAACAACACCTAGCCTTCCTTATCGAAAGCCACTCTACAGCATGCATTCTCAGTGGGAGCAAGGCCACCCCCAAAGGGGTAAAAATGGATTCTTGGAGGATCTTTAAAAATCTTACTCTTTTAATGTATGTAAAGCACAAATACACACACAGGACATAAACAGACAGATGATAGGGTGGTAGGTAGATAGCTGGTGTATCTATGGTACTAAAACTTCATAGAGGTGGTTGATTAAGAAAAAAAAAGTCTAAAAAAGCTCCTTAGGGGGCAATAATGAAAAAAAGGTTGAAAAATATTGCTCTGTGGAAACCGTCCCCCCTCCACTTACTCGCCAACATATACCCTAATTTACCTCCTTCCAGAACTTACTGCAATTGGAGAATACCCTACTTATTTTTAGTTCACTTGTGTATTTTCTGCCCCTCCCCACCCCTCGGAAAGTGAGCTCCCTGAAACTCAGGGATCTTGGCCATCTATTTGCCACTGTACCCCCAACACCTGCACATTGCTGGGCATGGACTAGATATTCAATCCATATTCGGTGATTCAATTGCACTGTAACCAAGGGACAATCTCCAGTACTAAACCAAGGACCCACTGGGCCAACCAGACCCCTCTTCGCTTTCAACCCTCACTTAAATGCTACCAGATTCGTTGGGTCCCTTTCGGGCAGTGAGCTTAAGTCCCCTTCTTTCCTCCATGGTCAAGTTAATCTCTTAGCCCTGGTCTCAAGTAGCTCAAATTTTCTCTCCTCCCTGACCTCTGAGACCCAGCCACTCTGCAGTCCAGACCTTCTCTATTCCACTGACATACCACAGTGAATACCATATGGATGTTTGACCCATTGAATTAAAACATTTGATCCATTAAATTAAAACATTTTGACCCATTAAATTAAAACATTTTCAAGTATAACGAAAGGTTAACCATCTTAGAAATTACACAACAGAAGGAATGTATGATTATCTGATTTGATTTAGTAACAAATTGAATTACAGTGAGCATATGCTGTAGAAAAAAGACTGGAAGGAAGCAAACCAAAATATTAACAATGTTATCATCTCTGGAATGTGGACTTGCAGTTTATTTTCTCCTTGTGTTTTGGGCTAATTTAGGAATTTCCTATAATAAGCATGTATTTCTTTTACCATAAGAAACAAGGGGTTTTGGTGGTCTGGTTTTTAAAGTATCATTCATGATATTGCAGTATCAGAGAGGCATATATAGGCCTGATCCATGGATCCGGGACCAGGCCTCTCTGATTACATGGTGACTCCCACAAAGCTTTTTTGGGGGGAGATTTCTCTGCTTAGGAAAGCCATTAGATTTTGGCCAACCTAGTCCATTAAGCAAATAACACCAGCTTTCTTGCCAGGATGACAGCTACTATCTGTTCCATGGAATTTTATATTTGTTAAGTTTTTCAAAGGTGTCCATGACTCCCCAAAGTACAAAAATGTACTTGTACCGTAAGACACTCACCCATGCAAAATGCAAAAACCAGCCAAACGAACAAAAAACACACTCCCACATCTTTCTCAGGGGCTTCATGGCTCCCTGAAGCCAAGGTCGTGACATCCTGACCTAGGAAGATTTCTTAGTGGAATGCCTCTTGAAACCTAGACCACATTTCTTTATTTTCTCCTCACGGGCAGCTACTGTGACTGGCTTCCCAAATGTCCAAAACTTCCCTTGTCCTGAAGAATTTTCTAGATGCTGCCTCTTCCTAGCACATCTCCCCTGAACCAATATGGTCAGTTCACACTTCCGTATCCTTAAAGGTGACACTGAGGGGCTCTTAATTTTTTTGTGTGATCAAGGAATGCTTTCAAATACTAGAACTTTTGGCAGATCAGTTAATAAAAAGACTCAGTCAAACACTAGATCCAACAATTCATTAATAATTACAGTGCCCAGGGTGACAGCTAACAACGTCCGGAAGGGGCTCCAAGCATCCAGGCTTGGCACACAAATCATTTCAGCTCTGAACCACTGTCCGCCCTAGCCTCGATCTCACATACCCACATGGTGAGGATATAAGTAATGCTGCACAATGTACACGCTCTCTTGTAACCAAGGTGAATCGTACACACCCGTCAAGATCTGGTGACCTACCCGGGAAGGGTTCATGGCATGAATGGCATGTTGACACACGTGGTTTGAGAACCACTACGAAACTTGAAGTATTTCTTAATCCAAAGCACTCTATACTACAGGACAGTGACTTTTAGGACCCTCATTTAAAGCAAACAAACCTGGAGAAAAATCACTTAATAAAAGATCGGATCTGGCTGCCCAAAGCTGACTAAAAAGACAGAGTTTATTTGCTGGGAAACGTCATCCTTACCTCCTCCAGGGCCCACAGGGAGTCCACCACGGGCTTGATTTTTTTCTGGTTGTAGAGCCCAATGAGCTTGTCCACCACTCCTCGAATGAGGCCAGCGCGGCCCTGTCTGAAGAGCAGGTTTAGAAGGGAAAACCCAGCGATGACTTTGTTCTCTTCGTATAGCTTGATGGGGTTCACCTTCTCAACCTGCCACCACTGGAAAGAGAGAAGGTGTGGGTTACAAGGAATCAACGCCAGGCAATGTTTGTAGCATTGCAGGGAGGCAGCGGGGCTGCACTTGGGTGGATTCCAGCTGCCCGGGTGGCAGCTCTTGCTGGTGTATTTCTGTCAGCGCCTCTGGCTGGGCCCTGCTCCAGGTGCACGGTGATGCTTCCCAGAGGAGCTCGGGATGTAGGTGGCGCCCAGCCCTTCACAAAAACAACTCCTGGACCACATGGGATCAGAATGTTAAGTCACACGGTCGGGACCATCAGATCTGGAGATGAATCCTGGCTCTACAGTTTGCTCCGTTATTCTCTGTGCTTCATTCTTCTCAGCAACATACACTGGCAGGATGCTGCCTCCGAGGTTTCCTGGGAGAATTTAGTGTAAAGCGCTTGGCTTAGTGGGTGGCGCTGGTGGTGATGGGGCCGGTGAAGGGAGCGGGGAGGGGTCGGGGGACGTGGGGGGAGTGATGCCTCTGCCTGCGCGAGCAGCTTTCCTTGGGGGAGCAGCGGCAGGGCTGGGGAGCTGGGTCAGAATGCATCAGATAACGAAGAGGAAGGAAGCGTAATGTAGGAAGAAGGACCAGCATAACGGAGCGATGAAGCCACAGTGTTGGAACTCAATCGATGCCTCCCAACTGGGGGCGGTTTTACCGCCCAGGGACATTTGGTAAATGTTTGGGGATGTTTTTTCTTATAACTCAAGGGGGGAATCAACTGGCATCCAGTGGGAAGCAGCCAGGGGTACCGCTAACTGTCCTACAGCACATAGGCCAGGCCCTCGCGACAGAACTGTCCAGCCCCAGTGCCACTAGCGCTAAAGTCCCAGGTGGGACTCCCACAGCTGGCACATATGGCTCCCTTGTTTCCTGTCTTTCACCTCCCACTCCAGACAGGAAAATAAGTAGATAATCCATTAACAAACACAGAAGTGGTGATCCACCTGCTTTGTTCTGATTTAATTGTGTTTCTTCTGGTGCTGGTTAGAATTTAGAAATTCAAAGGTCCAGCTTCTAGGGGGTGCCAAGAGATCAAAATGTTTAATAGTTTAATATAGAAGGCAAAGAGGAGTGTGATGGACACTTAGGAGCATTTATAATAGTTATGTTATCGGTGTGTTTCTTTTACATCCTGCCTCCTTCCAGGATTGAGGAAGCTCAAAAAAGTAAAACATCTTGTTTTTTTTAAGTGGGGAAATCAGATTGTTGGAAAAATAAGTGTAAGAAAGACAGGTTGCAAACAGGGACAAGGTTCATGCATTTTTTACCAAAATACGCTCCCCAAGGGCCTGGGGGCAGCTCTAGGAGAGATAAGTATTTGGCCGTGGGCTGCTTGCCCCAAAAGCAAAGGTGGAGAAGCGATTAGTAACTTGATTCACGGTGTATCTGCAGCGCTTCCACAAAGCGTTTGTGAAATGAATGCTGGCCGAAGCTACAATTGCTGCCCAGTTGTGTTTGTGTTCGAGAGCTGAATGCCTGGTTTTGAATCCCAGGTCTGTCACTCGCTAGCTGTGCAACTTTAAGCAAATCACTTAACCTCTCTGTGTTCAGTTTCCCTACTGTACCTCATGGGGTCGTCACGGGGAATAAATGTGTTGGTACATACAGAGCACTTAGCTCAGTGTCTGGTGCATAGTACGTGCTCTACAAATATGAAATATCTTTATCACCTTAAGTTGGAGAGATATTTTGGATCGAGCGAGTAAGAGCTCTGGATTTGGAGTCAGACTGCTCTCGAAATGTTGACTTCATTTGCTATTATCGTCATCGTTAGGATCTAAAAGCAAATGGCATGTGAACACCAGCTCCGTAAGAGTTTTAAGGGGAACAGCATTAAGATAGCTGAGTGAGAAATTCCTGTATGATTCCAAATATGCCTTTAATTTCTAAGCCTTTCTCCAATGTATAGAAGAAAATGCCTTTCTAGAACCTTCCAGAACAAAGTCATCACCCCACTCCTCAGCATGCCCTGCCTTCAGTTTGCTTCTAACTGAACAACTAATATTGAACCCGGCCTCTGAAAGGGAACAGCCTTCATTCTTGACCTCCAACTATAAAGCCTTCCGGTAGTCGGCACCCTTGCTTTGAGCAGGAGAACCTTACCCTCCCTCTGGGCTGTTTTCACGAGTGCCTTCACTGAACGTGGGCACACTGCAATTATTTCATTAATGCTGTGTGTTGTGATTGTGCACGTAGGGGAGAAAGGGAAAACACTTCTTACAATTGTATGTAATTTGGGACCAATTTGGTTCCCTGCAGCAGGCCGTCAGCATCATGTTAATTACAGCCACAGCAACAAAACAGCTGCGCGTGACACAAAGCTTGTCTTCAGGGGACACAGGCTCCAGACAGGATCCTTCATTAGACTCCGTTCTCCCTCCCCTGTTTATCCCGAAGTTGCGATAACCTTGACCTGAACTTTAAAGCTCAAATGCAAACCGAGGCCCTTTAATTCTCATCTCACAGGGCAGGGAGTACTAATCTTTCCGGAATCAGGGCGTGTTTGGAGATGAAGCCTTCGGCAGCCAGTGTTGGCACTCTGGGGGCATTTGGACATCCCACAGTGCCACAGAGTAAATTCTAAACCCCTTTCCCTGGCTTTGTCTGACCACCCTATTCACAATGCTTCCACCCCGTTCTGCTGTCTTCGACTTCAGCACCCTGTTTTCATCCCTTTCAGAGACTGTATGACTATTTACAATCATCTTATTAATATGTGTTACTTATTTCATCATCTCCTTCATTGGAACGCAAGAGTCCCGAGGGCCTCAAATGCACCTGTCTCATTCGCTGTGGTATCCTGGTGCCTGGCACACCACCACAATTGGTAGGTGCTCAGAAGACGCTTGCAAAGCGAGTGAATCCATCAGTGCCTCACTGGCTGCTGAGGAGGCTGAGAGAGGGCAAAGGCAAGCTCTGATGAGACACGGCGACCCCCTGTGGTGGGGACAGGCGTAAAACTGGGAGTTCAAGCCCAAATTAGTTTAATTCTAGTAAATGTGGCTCCAGGTGGGAAGGTAGACCTGAGGAGGTTCGTGGTGGGGCGAGTGCCCAGGGATGCAGCTTCTCAACTGCAGACACAATAACCACTGTGTTCAGAGCATGAGCACGTAAGCTAGTGGTTCGCACGCTCGCCTGTGTCAAAAAATCACCCCAGGAGCTCGCGAAAAGCGTCGAGTCCCATCGTCCCTCAAAGCCAGTAGGACGGGGCTCCGGAGAAATCTCACGTAGCCCTAGAGACCTGGTCAGAAAGTGGCCAAACCGAAAGGCTGGTCTCTCCATGGACCAAGGCAAGTGCACTAATGCTAAGTTTATTCTTGACCCGTGATTAAAAATACCTACACTTAAACAATCTCTGTTGAAATCAAAATACAGTTGTCTGGAGTTTCTTGGGCACTCCCATTTCTCTGCTTCATTTGGACAAAAAGTGGCCCAAGGCACAGTCCTGTCCATGTGTGGTGAGCAGGTTGAGAATGCAGGCTTTCTTGCAAATGAATGATGCAGATGAAGGACAAACAAGATTTAGGCTATCCGGTCCATGTCCTTAGATGGAAGAGCTTACAACATGCCAAGCACCACACCACCAGCATACTTTAGACGTGCATGGATACTTACTGATTTTGCAAAGCTAAAGAAGCTCTTGGTCTCTCCAGTCACCATGTTGGAGGAACCTGCAAATGGAAGATTCCCAAATCAAGCTAACGAAAATCAACATCTCTTGCTTTGCATGGAAGAATGGCAGTTGTCTGGCCCAGAACTGTCAAGAACTTGAAAAGAAATTTAGGTCAGCCTTGGAAAAATGAGGGAATTGGAGGGGGTGGGTGGTGTCGAGTTGACTTAATTTTAACTGAGTATCACTGGATCAGAGAGGAAGTAACATTTCTCAAGGTGGCTATTTCATTACTTTGGACAACAGGTCACGTGGCAAAAATGTGATTTAAGCCAACATTCTAATAAAATGATGAGTTGCCAAACTGTCTTGTTGGTTCCATTCTCTGAGACCGAGAAATGAACTCCTTTGTGAGATTACTTTATGGCTTGAATTTGATTCCTCAGCGAGTGAGGGGCTTGGGGAGCTGACCTCGGCTGGGCATTTAAGTAGTGAAGAGAGGCGGGGCTGAATTAGAATTTAGATGGATGGAAAGATGGGGTACAGAGGAGCAGATGAGGGTGAAAATAGGTTCACAAGCCAAGGAAATGGTGTGACCCATGTGTAAGCTCCAAAGAGGTCTGGGCAGAAAGGTGAAAACCACTTGAGAGCAGTGGTGTGGGAAACGGAGCCTTGCTGATGGGAACAAGCAATGTTCAGGGTTAAGACAGGAAGTCGAGTTAAGAAAGATTCCCTAACATGCTCTTGCAGAAAGGAAAAACCCCTTTCTGCGGTTCTGGGTTGGGTGAGGGTTAACAGATACTACACCTTAGTGGTGCCTTTTCAGCGACTTTTCTGCCTTCCTCCCACAGATTTGGGAGTAAGTTCCTCTCAGAGAACCGTTAAATGCAAAAACAATGTATGTGTCTTTTTTTTTTTTTTTTTTTTTTTTTTTAGCAATGTACGTCTTAAACTTAGTTCTTTGGCCTTGGTAAACTAGTAGCCAGTTAGTCACTGCTTCTCCTTTTATGGGGTGACTTTTACGGGGTACAAGCTTCACAGCACTAGGTTTTGATTACTTAGTAGTCAAGTAATTGATGTAATAAATTAGATACTAGTGATATAATCAAGTTGCGTACACCAAAATGACGTCATGGAACTGGGGCAAAAATAGAACCAGTAAATGAATAAGGATGGATAAAATGCTCATCTGTATTTGACTCACGTGTTAGTCATAGCCAGTATCCCTACACTGACATTTATAGCTTCTCTTATCAATCGTAATAATTTTAAAACTGTGCATCCACCGCTAAAGACTTTCAAATACATGGCCACTACTCATAATGCCAGAATACTCCAGCAATGAAAGTTTCTTCCTTCTCTTTCTGTCACAATGATCTGATGATGACAAAATGACGCTTGACTACTTATACCTCTCAGAGATCTCTTTTATAAGCTTCTCAGCTAATAGTAGGGAAATGAGTATTTTTTTCTGAGTTATGCAGAACTAAGGCTCAATTTTCTACTCTACTTCCATGGGACAGAGTGCCAAAAATCTCAAGCATTGGAGAGCTCCAAGATCATTTGGCTCTGGAACGTGACATCTGGCTTCAGATACGCTTTTTTCTTTGCAGAGACTAATGTTTAAATTGGTTTACCTGCCTATGACAAAGAGAAGAAGAAGAGGGGGAGAGGAGTCTCTGGGGTCTCATTCTGCTGGAGAAAACCTGCTCCCAGATGTCTCTCAGGAATCCTCCCAAACCCAAGAGCATATACGTGAATGTAGACGCAGACATGGGCTCTGTCCATCCAGGGCTTGTCTTGATTGGGACATACAGGAGTAGTTTAGAGGAAGGAGAGTCTGTACCTTGCCACTTCATCTCCAATAGTGAAGATCCTCCCTTTTAAAACCACCATATCCTAGCCACTCTTCTCCATCCTCTTATGGGTGTTTTATTGCTTCATTTTTGGAACTTCCTTTGAAGCTATTAGTATTTTCCACCTGTGCCACCTTCTGTGGGTCGAGTCCCATCTCGTCACTACCTTGGCTTGGCCTTGCTTTATTTCTTTTAGAATGAGAAATGCTCATGGGACAATAGGGCAGTAGGCACTTTTATAATTGAGAACAGTAGCGATACTATAGAAAATATTAAAATATTAACACCACCCCCATCTCAGAAAATATTAAAATGTTAACACCACCCCAGCATATCAACACATCTCACTTTCAGAGCCCTTGTAAGCACTCGTGCGGTGCTGCCTGTTGCCGACCATGTCCCCTGCTTCTGTTTAGCGCTCACCATATAAAATGTAGGTTCCCAGGGGTTTGAGAAGGCTGAGACCTTTTCCAGTGTTGTCCCCACAGAGGCAATCCAAAACAATGTCCACTCCTTCAGCAGAGATTCTAAATGGTGAGAAGACAAAGTAAAATATTGTAACCTGTCAGGGACCAAACTGTCAATCCCTTTTCCTTCCTGTTTCCTACTGTTTACTGCCAGAATCAGGAACAGAGATAGCTCTGGGAGTAGAAATAAATAGGGCAGAAGCCCGGGAGGTGGATGTATCCTCCTGAGTCCAACTCTGAGAATTTCACAAAGCCGCAGACAGCTAAGAACCTGGCTGGTGGCGCCAGCAGAGAACATCACAGTCGGTCTAGCCACCTTGCTCAGCTTCTCTGAGCCTCAGCTTTCTCCTCTGTAAAGTGGAGCTAGCGGGACCTCCCCGGTGGTCCAGTAGGTAAGACTCCGCACTCCCAATGCAGGGGGCCCGGGTTCGATCCCTGGTCGGGGAACTGGATCCCACATGCGTGCCACAACTAAGAAGTCCTCATGCTACAACTAAGAAGTCTGCGTGCCGCAACTAAAGATCCCGCATGCTGCAACGAAGATCCAGCACGTGCTGCGACTAAGACCTGGAGCAACCAAAAAACAATAAAAATAAATTAATTAAATAAATATTTTTAAAAAGTTTTTAAAAAATAAAATAAAGTGGAGCCAGCATGTTTCTTTGTGCTAAGAATGAAGTGAGGCGGCAGATGAGGTGCTTGGCCCATTGCCAGCCACGTAACAGTTGCTCCGTAAATCAATCAACAGCTCATATTTGTGGAAATTGGGGTGTGTGCCAGGCTCTGTCCAAGGTGCTGAAGAGTGATAAAACCAGCAAGCTCCCTGTCTTCATGGGGCTTCTGGTCTACCAGGGATTGGCTTTCTTCCCTCCACCTCCCTCCTCAGTGAAGCTATAAAGGCACGTTAATTTAACTTGCAAACTTCTACTCGTCCAATCTCCAGGTTCAACCTATAAACATACTCCTAGAGGAGAAGGGTTAAATAGAGAGGATTTTCCTACAGTGATGGAGGGCTCCAGAGGGAATCCACATTTGTACTTCATTGGGAAGAAGATCCCTTCTTCCATTCATTTATTTATACATTTATTAATTCACTCACTCATGCACTTAACAAACATCTACTGGGCTTCTTGGGTTAAAAGAGATTATGCAGGAGGGGAGGTAGAACCGGAAGGCTCTGGGGATTGTAGGGAATATACTCCTACCCAGAGAGTTCCCAACTCTGGCTGGGCCCTGCTCTGCTCAGACAAGTATGGCACTTCCTCAGACTTGTGCCTTTGCAGGGTTGCCTTGTCTTAGCACATTGCTCGCTTTTTCTACCCCCACCCTCATCCCCCAGCCAAGTTCAGGAACTGCCACTAACTGACGTCAACAGCTTTGTCCAGAGTGTCACCAACTAGGAAATCACACATGCATCTCCTGGGTTCATACGCTAAGTTGACTGCTCCATGCCCCTGAGAGCTGAGTCTTTTTTTTTTTTTTTCTTAAATATGGAACGCTTCACGAATTTGCGTGTCATTCTTGCGCACGGGCCACGCTAATCTTCTCTGTATCTTTCCAGTTTTAGTATATGTGCTGCTGAAGGGAGCACCTGAGTCTTGATATGAATGTGCCCTTCAAGAGCCCTCAGGTCTTAACCAAAGTCCAGCCCATTACAAAGGCTCTTCCAAAGTGATCAGCTTAGCCTCCCACCCAATAGAGTGCTTATCTCATGGGTGTGTCCGCGCAGGTCCCATCTGTAAATTCATAACCACGGAGTTAGGCCAGTGGATCTCAAACTACATGTGTGTCAGAATCGCCTGGGGGCCTCATTAAGATACAGTTGCAATTTGCCCTCCCTCTCTCCCTCTCCTCCTAGCTCTGGAGTGCTTGGTCTGGGGTGGGGCCCAAGGATCTGCATTTCTAAGAAGTTACCGGATTCTGCTGCTGCTGATTCCAGCTCCACACTTTGGAAACGCCTCGTCTAAACCAGTTCGTTCCTCAGAGGTCGAGGCAGCCTGTTTATTTTTTTAGTAGTAATTAATTTGTTCCTTAAATATTTAGCACTGGCACCACACTAGGCACAGGGGGTATCATGGTGAGCCCACACAGACTTGATTTCTCCCCTTTTAGAGGTTGCATTAGGCAGACACCAATCAATAGTTAAACAAATAAAAATTAAATCGAAAGTGAATGGGGTCTAGTGCCACAAAGGTACTATGAAGCTGTTCAAATTGAGGCTTTGCCCAACCAGGGCTGCCAGAGAAGATGTCCCCGGGGAAGTGATGGTGGCAGCTGGAGGAGGTAGGTAGGGAAAGAGTGGTGGGAACGGTGTTCCAGGCGGAGGGAACAGCATGTGCAAAAGCCCCTTTCAGGAGGAGCCTGGTAGGCAGGAAGACTGGGGTGAAGAAGATGCGAGGGAGCTTGCTGCACGGTGAGGCTGAGAGGCAGGCGGGAGGTCTGAGTACAGACTCTGCGGGGGGCTCTGGGCTGGGCCGCAGACCGGCTGATCAGATCCCCACCTTGCATCACAGGCCGGGTAGCTATGCACCTGTTTTTCTCACTTTGACCAGATCCATTTTTGCCAAGTGTGCTCCCGCCTGTGCAAGTGAGATCCTGCTCTGCTTCTCCTAGACAGCCCTCCTGGGCCGTCAGGTCCTCCCTGTGAACTTCATTTCCCGAAGACCTCTCCCCTCGCCTGAAGGGTGCCGCCCGTGCGTAGGAGCAGCCTCCCAAACGTGAGGCTGTGCACGCCTTCCAGGGAGCCCCCGATGGACCCGCCCATTCTCTGCTCCCCACTTCTTGCCCGACGCTCCTCATATCGCTGTTCTGCTTGTGGGTCCACATTCTCTCCTCTGCCAATCACATCTCCTTGCGTTAGCTGCCGCGCCTCGGCCTGTTGCTCTCTCCTGTGGACTATGGTTCTGCAGAAATGCAGGGCAGGCCCACAGCAATGGGTGACCATAAGCTCTGGCCGCTTCCCCATCCTCACCTCCCACTAACCACTCCAGACATTCTGACCTTCTAGCTATTCCTAAAGCCCCACATTCAGGAGCACCTACTGTGTGCCAGGCACGGCGCTGAGCCTTCCTAAGTCTCATCTCATGACACCTCATGCCAACCCTGAGACTCAGGGCCTTTGTTATACCCATTTGATAGATGAGGAAACTGAGGCTCAGTGGGGTCAGGTGCCTGCGGGAAATGGGCAGACCCTGGTTTGATCCGTCACATCCAGAAACTGAGTGAGGGCCCCAGAGAGGGAGTAGGGTTTTATAGGGTGGGCTGTGGCCAGCCCAGGGGTGACCACCACTGCCACTTCTAGCTCCCAGCGGGGGCTGAGCAAAGCTGGGGGTTGCTCCACGGGGCTTTACACTGGAAGGAGACACTGCAGGTCTCCTGCATATCCAGGCCACCTGCTTCTCCCACATCTCTCTGGGCATTTCTATAGCTGAATCAGGCAAGACAGGGTTTGGCCGTGCACAGGGGTCAGATGAGACACAAATTCACTCCCCACTGCTGTCGTTGCGTCCTTTAGAAGGTCAGCGGTGAACTGGGGGCCAAGAGAGGGGGAGGAGATGGATTCTGTGGAAGAGAAGCTGGGTAGAGGCAGGTGCCACTCCCAGGGCCCTGAGGGTGAGGACACTTTGCTGTAGAAGTGAAACCTTTAAGCAGACATTGCTCCTTTCGAGGCCAGCGATGTCCCTTCAGGTGAGAGTTGCAACACTGAAAAGCGCTCCATCCCCTGTTCAGTCCTTATAAGCCCAATCAGTGGATCAGACTGATGTGGATAGTGGGTCTACCTAAATTGCTCCAGGCCCCGCAAGTAAGCTTGGGTCAGGTCCTCCCTTGGTCATCCTTACACTGAAAAACACCTTAGCAGCATCTTTTAATGGAATAATCATGAATATCACAAGCAGAGCAGGTAGCCCATCAGAGGCACAGAGGCCATCCTCATTTCTTAGCTCACCCCCGCTCCCCAATTTCTGGGAGTGTCTGCCTTGCCTGCATATGTGTAATCGTAATTACATAAAAGCAGAGAGGGTAACGGCAGAGGGTTAAAGGCAACAGTTCCTATTCTGCTTTCTCCCTCTGTCATAAGTCTCTGCAGACTTAAACAGCAAACAGAAATAGCCCCAGCTCAGAGATTCTCTGGGCCAAATTCAGCATCAAGATATTTTGGGATTGCTGATCCGAGACTTTCCTATCTGTCCTTCCTTGGTCCCCAACCCCTTGCTCCTTTATTGAGAATACTGCCTCTTTGCGTCCCATCTGCTCGGATCAGTGGAGAATTTCTCTTGAGTGGTGGTAGTTGCAATAGAGCCATTACTGGGTAAGCAGCCCTTCAACTTTGTCGAGAAATTAATTCCCCTTTACTGTAACTTTCATTTCCAGTTGGGTCCTTGGCTCTCCACACACTTCTTCTCGTTCAGAATTCCCTTTTCTCCGAGAACTCATCTGTGTCTTAGCTTTAACCATCACCTCCAAGCTCATGACAGAGGGATGAGGCGATGTCAGAGTGCCCAGCACTGTGCCTGGCGCACAGTAGGCTGCTTAGTAAAAGTTTACTATTGACGGTTCCCACATGCACGTAGTACCACTTCTGGGAATCCTTTCTTGATCGCTTTCTCTCTGTTCTCTCCTGGTGGCTAGACTCTTCTAATTTCCACTAGGTCTCAGTTTCTTTATATAAGATAAGGAATTTTCATCTTGCAGGATGCACCTACAATAATCTCACTGAAATGCTCAGCAGAGTGGGAGGAGACAGACAAAGCCTGGTGCCCCCTTGCCTTGCCTGGGACTCGCTCCCTGCCTCTCTCTACCGACTAAAATAGTTCCCACTCTTCAAGCACCCCCTCGGGGCTGTCCACCTTGGCGTGCTCTCTGGTCTTTCTTCCCCCTTTATTTTTAAAGCCCTTACAGTCAGGTGCACACAATTCAAGGCTTCTAACCCTTCCACTTGGTTTCAAGCATCCTCTTCTCTCTCCTCCCGAACAGAGAAGGGGGAAGTGACATAAAGGTTATGTCTGTATTATAAATATTTTTTTCCCCTGTTCTCTTTATAATGCCTGGCTCTAGGCTGCAAACATATTCAAAAGAAGCTTACTGAGTGACTGGTTGATAAAAGAATTTTCATCCCGAGAAATTTTATGTTATTATTTTTTCTAGTTGATTACACACAACACAGTGTAACAAACAATATCCATGATCAGAAAAGGAAGAAAAATCACTCAGCATTCCACTCCTATTGCATCTCAGTGGGTGGATTTCTTTTTTCCCCTTTCATTTTATGCCCTCACGCGCCAAGAATTTATACAAAGCTGTGATCACAGTGTAGCTGGAATTTGGCGTTCTGCTTTTTTTCACTCAATATGCTACCACAGGTATTTTTTTCATTTTCTGACAGAGTCTTCATAATTATCATTTTTTAAGGGGCTGCATAATACTCAAGTGTGTGGGTGTAGTGTAATCTACCAAACCGTTTCCCTTCTGTTGATAGTGGGGGCTGGTTCTGAATTTTCGCTTTTACAGACAATGCTGTAATTCACCCTGTCGTCACATCCTGAGCGCCTACAATGAAGCAGAAGCAGTGCTTGGGTCTGCAGCAAGCAACATGGACCTGTGGCTTTTATTTTCTTTCGGATTATATCCTGAGGGTAGGATTCGTGGGACAGAGAGTACAAACATATTTGCAGCTTCCCAGTCATTTTTAGGCTAATCCCAGAATCTCTACTTAAAAATGGAAGGAAGGAACTGTTGGAGGTCACGTTTGCAGGCAGGTGGTGGGCAGGTGGGTCTCAGATGCTGTTCCCTTCTGCTCTTCTGACATCAAAAGAAGTCACTGATTCTGGGGCTAAAGGCAGCAGGTCAAGGACACTGAGAGGATGAGGGGATGGTGTAGCTACCTGGAACATGGGCACTGCAGAGGCTCCCTGGTTATGGACTGTCACTTCTTCAGAAGAGCTGCCACCTCCTGATCCTCTTCTCCCACTACCTCACACATCCTCTGACCACATCCTCCAGCTGCACTAGTCTCCTTTCAGATTCTTGAACTGACCAAGTCTTTCCTGACCCCGGGCCTTAGCACATGCCATTCTCCTTGGTCAGAAATTCTCTTCCTTTGGCCAAATTCTCAGGCCTCAATTCTCGGCCCAAATCTCACTTGTTGATGGATGACATGTCTGATTTCCCCATCTGCCTATGTTTATTTCACTAGGACCTTGCATTTCTCCACCAAAACACATATCAAAAGTATAAATCAGGCTTCCCTGGTGGCGCAGTGGTTGAGAGTCCGCCTGCCGATGCAGGGGACGCGGGTTCGTGCCCCGGTCCGGGAGGATCCCACATGCCGCGGAGCGGCTGGGCCCGTGAGCCATGGCCGCTGAGCCTGCGCGTTCGGAGCCTGTGCTCCGCGACGGGAGAGGCCACAACGGTGAGAGGCCCGCGTACCGCAAAAAAAAAAGTATAAATCAATGAATTTTTAAAATATCTCTTGTCCCTTGTTCCCAACGAGACTCCAGGCTCCATGAAGACAGTGATTCTCAAGGTGGTTTCTGCTAGATCTCCTGCCCTAGCAGAGTACCTGCTAGGTAATCAGTATTTTTTAAGCAGGTCAGTGCAGGAACAGAGGAAAGGATGCTTGAAGAAATATCTCTTAAGAGGGTGAAAGGAAAGGTGGCTGAAGGGGAAGTGGTAGTTCATTTTCCAGACCACAGCTTGAAAGATGCAAGTTAAAGGAAGGAAGTTAATAAAAGTAGGCAAAGATATATTCTGGAAGTCTTTACAAACTACTATACATAAAATAGATAAGCAACAAGGATTTACTGTATAGTACAGGAAATTCTATTCAATATCTTATAATAACTTATAATGGAAAATAATCTGAAATATATATATATGTATATATAACTGAATCACTTTGCTATATACCTGAAACTAACACACTATTGTAAATCAACTATACTTAGCTTAAAAAAATAAAAACCTGCAATCTCTGGACATCTGAGAAACGGGTCGTAAATTTCCAATATCTAGCTTTAAAGCTTTCTTTTCACATCACGTGGGAAATACTGGGGCAACCTTAAATGACATGCAAATCTTGACACTCAAAATTTTTTTTTAAATTTGAGAATTCAGACTGTCAGAAGACTCTCCTTTCCGAAAAACTTCCCAAGTTTCACCTAATCCGGTCTAAATCTATCACTTCAAACAACCAGATCTCCCATCCTCCAACCCTTCAATTTTTCATTTTAATCAGTGATTTGGAGGAAATTGTCTCTTTGTTATGATGCTATGCTAGCCGGACAACTTAATTCCTTTGTACCTTCCGATTTTGTGCTGGAGGATGAAAACACAGAACCAGTGGCTCTGGGACATCGCTGAATCCCCCCAGGAGCTGTGAGTGGAGCAGAGCCTGGGAATCAGCAGGGGTGAGACACGCAAATCTCTGAAAGCATGGCGGCAGCTGGGTGTTCCAACTGATTTCCTGTGTTGACATGCACAGGGCCGTCAGGATCATAGGTGGAATATGGATCATGTTGTAAAGCGACGTCTCCCCCAGGGAGACCACAACAGCCAGCAGACGGATGTCCCCTCCCATTCATTCTCTGTGAAGCACCAGTGACTCTTCCAAACCCAAATCTGATCATGTCACCACCTTGGTCCTTTGGTGGCTCTCAGTCAAACCCAGGTTGGAGTCCACTTTCCCTGGGGCTGTTACATGAATGAATGAGAAGTAAACTTCTCTGTGTTAAGGTAGTGTTATAGCAGCTCTCACAATTTAGCTTTGCAACTTACTTAACGGCTCTGTTTCTCGGGTTTATCGTCTCCAAGATGGGGATAATAATAAGGTTGTTGAGAGGATTAGATGAGTGAATACATGTGAAATAGCGCAGAACTAGTAATATATATGTTTACAATTATGATTATTTTTTTAAAATTTATTTTTATTTTATTTATCTTATTTTTGGCTGCATTGGGTCTTCGTTGCTGCACACGGGCTTTCTCTAGTTGCGGCGAGCGGGGGCTACTCTTCGTTGCGGTGCACGGGCTTCTCATTGCGGTGGCTTCTCTTGTTGCGGAGCACGGGCTCTAGGCGCGTGGGCTTCAGTAGTTGTGGCACGTGGGCTCAGTAGTTGTGGCTCGCGGGCTCTAGAGCACAGGCTCAGTAGTCGTGGCGCACGGGCTTAGTTGCTCCGGGGCACGTGGGATCTTCCCGGACCGGGGCTCGAACCCGCGTCCCCTGCATTGGCAGGCGGATTCTTAACCACTGTGCCACCAGGGAAGCCCTACAATTATGATTATTATTAGCCCTCCTCTAAATGAGTGCTCGTGTTCTTTAAGAGAGAAGTGCAAGGACCATCCTGGTGCTCTTTATAGCAAACATCTTACCTTTTCACTTCCTGCACGTAGTCTGCATTTCTGTCAAAGAGATGAGTCACGGAGTCTTTGATGGCTTCATGCTTGAAAGTAGACGCTGTTCCAAAGACAGTCACACTGGGGACAGTGGAGCACAGCTGAGCCACAGCTTGGCCCTGGGAGTAAAATACAACAGACAAGTCACACAAGAGAGCTACCATCCAACAGCTAGTCTCACTGGGTGTAGAGCAGGATTTCTCAACCTTGCGGCTGTTGACCTTTTTTGGCTGGATTAGCCTCTGTTGCAGGGGGTTGAACTGTGCATTGTGAGATGTTTAGCAGCATCCCTGGCCTCTGCCTGCTAGGTACCAGCAGCAAAAGCCCCTAGTTGTGACAGCCAACAGTGTCTCCAGACATTTCAGAATGTCCCCTGGGGACGAAATTTCCCTTGCTTGAGAACCACTGGTGCAGAGGAAGGTGAGCCAGCAAAACCCCAGTACCAAGACATAACAACTGTTATTTAAACACATTGACCCTCAGGCTCTCCATTTATAAATTAGCACTAATACTACCTACTCCCTAGGATCTTGGAGGATATCTTAGTTTGCATTTCCCAGAAGCAGATTCTGAGGCAAGGATTTGAGAGTAAGTCCTTTATCTGGAATAGGATCGCAGGAAATACCAGGGTAGAAGGCAGCCAATAAAGGGTGTGTTTGTCAAGTCAGTATCCCCCACGCTAACTGGAGCTCAATCCCTCTGAGGAACTCCATGAGCAAGTGTAGAACACGCCTCGGAGATATCCAAACCAAGTAGTGAGGAAGCTGGAGTATTTATCTACCAAATTTCTGTCTAATACTGGTTGAGGGTTGCTTCTGCAGCAGTGACTCTTAGGCACGTCTGACTTGTCCTCAGAGGCCAAACATGCTTCCACAGCCAGTCAGGAGCCCTAAGTAAGCAACCTTCAGCACGTTGAGTGCAGAAAAGGTATGGTGTGGCTGACAGCATCTGCTACAGGGGGTGTTAAATGAGGCAACAGGTAACACAGGTCCAGCACCTGGCACAAAACACGACACTTCACAGGTAATCAGTCTTAATCATGTGTACCCCTTATTGGCTTATTACACCCAGGGCTGAGATGTCCAGGCGTATAAAGAAAATGCCAGTGCATGAGGTTTAAATCTCGAATGGTCCAAGAGAAATCACAGATGTAGTTAGGAATGGTTAATCTTCCCATATCCTTTTTCAATATCGTTAGAAGTTTAAGTCATTGGACAAAATACTGTGATCATGTGCGTTCAGAAACCTTCCAGTAAAACCCAATTTGCTGCTAATTAAGATGCATCCTAAAACCAAGTACTGTCTCTTTCCAGTGTTCCATCTACCATCTTAAGAAGGCAGAAATTATTAAGGAGGGAAATTATTCTACCAAAGGCGTTTGTGATATGAATTACAGCCTCTCACTTTATTTACATGTCTTCATGTTGGTGGACTCAATCAGGTTGGAAGGTCAGTTTGTGGAAATGTGATTTTTCCCAACATTTGCTATTAGAGGCAACATTGAGAGAATCAGAGAATGTCAGGGTTGGAAGATCATCCAGTTACCCCCTCCTTATTGTTTTATAGACCAGGGAGAGGGGACTCTGAAAGGTTACGGTAACCCAATTCTTCAGAGGCAGACCTGAGATTCAAAGCAAGGTCTCCTGACTTCCAGCTACTGCCATTTTCTATTATGCCATGCATGCTGTCTACTTATTTTGGCATTTAAAGCTAAGCAGGCTTTTAAGTTGCTACCTAAAATAGACACATTACTGACACGCTCACTTGGAGGTCAATATTTCAGAACACGGGCGTGAACCTGAGACTCCAGACAGGCTATAGTTCTCTGTTCTAAGAAGAGCTTTGGTATTTGGTTAAATTTTTATCCCCTGATTTTAAAGAACAAAAAAGGGACTCTCCTTCCTAGTAAGTGTAAATACCAGCAACCACCATGACAATCCTCAAAAATTCGACAGGGCTTGAGCTAACCTTGCTAGTTCTGGCATGGGAGCTTAGAACGGGTTCTCATAGCCATGTGGCCCCTCCTCTGTCCTTAAGCAAGCCTGACATTTATCCACTCAACTCCTTTTCAAATTCCTACTATGTGCTACCTCATCACACTGTGCTATAGATGCTGGAGCAGCAGAGATGCCTGATACACCTTAATCTCTATCTCTAGTCCCACCGAGTCCCAGACTTGTGTATTGAAGTACCATTTTGGCATCTGTCTTCACCTGGCTCTCCAGAAACCACACATCAAATTCACCTCATCCAAAACATAACTCATGGCTATCTCCAAATGAGTTACTCCTCACATCAGCTTGCTAGGGCTGCCAGGACAAGGTACCGCAAACTGGGCAGCTTAAAAAACAGAACTTTATTGTTTCACAGTTCTGGAGGCTAGAGGTCCAAAATCAAGGTATCAGCAGGGTTGGCTCCTTCTAATGGCTGTGAGGCAGGGATCTGATCCAGGCATCCCTCCCTGGCTTGTAGGTGGTGGTCTTCTCCTTAGGTCTCTTCGCATTGGTCTTTCCTCTATGCCAATCTGTGTCCACGTTTCCCATTCTTGTAAGGACACCAGTTATACTGGATTAGCGCTCACCCTCATGACCTCATTTAACTTGACCTCTGTGAAGACCCTACCTCCAAATAAGGGCCTGTTTTGAGGTGCTGGGGTTTAGGATTTCAACTTATGAATTGGATGAGGGTTGGGGGGGGACACAATTCAACCCATAACACTCCTCTCACTGCATTTGCTGCCTCAGTGGATGGAACTGCACCACTCACTCATCGCTAAAGCCAGGAATCTGGGGGTCATCCTGGACCCCTCTTCCTCCCTCGCCCCACATCCAATTAGCGCCTCTGTTGTTTCCACTCAACATCTCTTGGGACTGTCACTTCCTCCCCTGGATTATGTCAACACCTTTCTAACCGGCCTGGCTGTTTGCACGTGCACTTCAGAGTGATTTTTCTCAGACACAGCACTGAGCATTTCATGATGTGTTTCAGAGCTTCGCAGTGCCTGTCACGGCCTTCAGAATGAAATGCACACCCTTTACTTGACCGCACAAGGCCAGCCCTCTGGGATCTGACCCGGTCTACCTCACTAACGTGACTGCCCTCCACTTTTCCAATATCCACTCCCTAACTACACACAGACGTGAGCCGTCACTGACATTGGTCATGACCCTCATCCCATAGCGTTCTCAGAATGAGCCTTCAGCCTTATTTTACTGAAGAAGGAGCTGAGGTTAACGGAGGTTAGGGACCTGGGTCAAGGTCATTAGGGCACGATGTGGTAGACCTTGATGTGCTGTACTCACCAGCTGGGTGACCTTGAGTAAAGTTTCAGCTCCTCTGATCACTTGTCTTAATATGCATTATACACAATACGATATAAACACGAAGATTGCTGTGGGATTACATGACATATGCATCCACTGGCTTGGAATAGAGAATGTTTAATAAATACTTGCGATCATTACTACTCGGACTCCTATGACTATTTTTCTTCACATTATTATGGTTATATCAGCAGTGGAAGCATATCCGCTGCCTCCTCTCCAGAACATCTCATGCTGTTTTGCATCAGTGCTGGTTTTCCCACACACCTTCCCCTTCCTGTCATGGCCTGGCCTTCCAGTGTCTTCTGCAGATCACAGCCACTCCCCCTGAGGCATATCGTCTTCTAGAACTCTTTCCCAGAATCCCAGGCAGAGTCTCTTGATTGACCTTCCTCCAGGACAGTGGCCACCACGGCCTGCTGGGGCTGCTCCCTGACCCATCTGTGAGCTCCATGGGGTCGGGGACGGTGCCGCATGTGGCTCCAGACCCCGGTGCCCAGGGCAGAGCCTGGCACAGAGCAGGTGTTTGGTAAAACTTGTTGAATAGATGCATGAGAAACGAGCGGGGTTTGATGTAATGGGGAAGCCCCTCGTCATTTTGCAGATTTCTACATTCTTTAGCTTTGCAGACTGGGAATAAAGCATAGGTTTAATGAGCATATCTAGTCTCTGGCCCAAGCAGAATTTTACCATTTCCGTTTTAAAGAGAAAGATACATGTGGTAGTAAAATGAAATGATATAAGTAACTGGGTTACTTACATATTTAAATTATTATATAATATACATGAACATTACATGTGATATATAATACATAAATGTATTATATATTATAATTATAGTTGGCCCTCCCTATCCATGGATTCTGCATCCGTGGAGTCAACCAACCATGGTTCGAAAATATTCAGGAAAAAAAAAAATTCCAGAAAGTTCCCTAAAGCAAAACTTTAATTTACCACATGCTGGCAACTATTTATGTAGAATTTACATTGTATTAGGTATTATAAGTAATCTTGAGATGATTTAAAGTATACGGGAGGATGTGCATAGGTTGTATGTAAATACTACACCAAGGACTTGAGCATCCTTGGATTTTGGTATCTGTTGGGGGAAGGGGGTGGTCTTGGGTACCACCACCCTGTGGGTACCGAGGGACAACTGTATATATAATTGGAACAATTATGTATATATAGTTAGAGTAACCTATGATATGCATTATTTGTATATGTATATACAATTAGTATTATATATGCATATATAGTAAGTAATACCTAGCATATAATATTCCATTCGTACTATATAATTAGTATAATAATAAATTAATATGATTATTATATGTGCATATGTAATATACTGCACATATAATTAGCATAATATACAAGCAGTATATGTAATATTGTATCATAATTTGTATTATTATATAAAAATGATGGGTAGTAAACACAGTTCAGCACATATCTATTTCCAGCATCCCTACCCCCTCTTTGAGCTCTTAAATAATTCACTCAGGCAATGAGAGGCCCTTGTAAGATCCTCAGTGATTTTCTAAAGTAAATAATGCTCAGCATTCTGTATTTAAGCAGAAAAGTGCTGGCCCTCACATTTATAGAAAATCTGTACCCTCCGTTTTCCAAGTCCCAAGGTGAATGTAAGATCAGCATCTAATTTATCCTCATTTCTCCCACGTGCCTAGCAAATAGCACGGACTCAGTAAATACTTGTGGAAGATGGAGTGAATTTTCAATAAAAAGGATTCTGCGATTTACCTGCAGACCCAGAACATAAAATGAACAAGACAATCCAGTCTCCCAGCAACAGCAGTAAATGGAGATTTGCATGTACTTGTTTTTAACTGATTTTCCCTTCCCTCTGCAGAATGTAAGAACTCAGCAGCAAGCCCCTCCCTCCCTTCCCTGCGTCTAACAGTGCGGCGTCTGTGGTTTCTGCCTCTCACCATGTGCCAGGTACTGAGCGAAAGTGCTTCCTTACACCCTTAAACCACTTTTGGAATACAATTTTTTTGTTTCCCTTTTATACCTGAAAATGGGGATTCAGAGAGGGAAAGGAACCTGTCCAAGGTTATGTACCTTGTAAGTGATAAACCTGGGGTCAGACCAGCTGTCCCTGACCCCACGGCCACTCTGCTGTTAGTCTTTTTGCCCGTCCCACTAAGCCCTCAAGTTGCTGACGTGGAAATCTTAGAGAAAACCATGGGTCCTTGACATCAATATGGAAGGCTTCATTGATCCACTGCAGATAGCTTTGTCTCAGGTTTAGATGGGTGAACAAATTTCAACCAGCTCAGTTCTAAGTCCAGGGCTGTTGGGGTCCCCTCAAGCCGAGCACAGACAGTAGGAAATCCAGGGCCAATAGTTAGAAGGGAGTTGTTTGGGGGGGTCCCTGAAATTTGACTCTAATCAACAGACTGGCAGTTCAAAGCAAGATCCTATTCCAGAAAAGCTGGGCACGGTAGACAAACAATTAGAGGAGCAGATACATTTGTATAAAAGACTTAGTGCACTGTCTGGTACATACTCAGTATTCCTTAACTGGCAGTTTTTAACACAACTGCTCTAGAATTAAGACAGACTGGTCGAAATTCTGGTTACCCACTAAGTGGGAATTTAGGATAGATGCTCCTCTCAGGGCACTGAGATTCAGGATTCAGCATCAGAGACTCAAGGAAACAGGAGACAAAGAAAGGATGGCTTAAAAGGGCCTCTATGGGACTTCCCTGGTGGTCCAGCGGTTGGGACTCCGTGTTCCCAATGCAGGGGCCTGGGTTCCATCCCTGGTCAGGGAACTAGATCCTGCATGCATGCCACAACTAAGATCCCACGTGCTGCATCTAAGACCCGGAGCAGCCAAATAAATAAATAAGTATTAAAAAAAAAAAAAAAACGGACCTCTAGGATACAGATATTCTCTACCTCCTCAGCCTTGTTTCTCATCATATACCAGAACTCTAGCTTTGGAAGGACTGAGCATATGGAAAAATGCTTAGTCCTTCCTAAATGCCACCCCCTCTCACCACAGGACATTTGCACACGTGCAGGTTTCACTGCCTGGAGCCCTTTCCCTTGTCTTTTCTCTTGGTTGATTCCTAGTCATCCTTGTCATCTCAGCCTCTCTGTCACTTCACTGTCATTCATTCCATCATTATAGGGCTATTTCATGACTGCCACAAATAGATTAGACACTATGAGAGGTCCTGGAAAGATAAAAGGTGAACAAGTTATAGACAGTCCCTATCATTTTGGAGCTTGCATTCCCCTAGAGGCAACAGATATTTAGAAAATAAATATACTATTAAAAGTACAGTCATACACCTAAATCAATAGGGTGAGAACGCCAATTCCAACCACTGAACCACTGGGATAAGACCCCATTGGTGCGCTGCAGTCTTGCAAATATGCGGAAAATAAGGGGCATGCACTCAAGTGCATGTGGACGAGGCGTTGGGGAGAGAGACTAGATGAAACGGGAACTTGAACTGGATGATCCCCGTGGTCGCTCCAGTTCCACGATTTCTAGGTCACATGGGCTGGTTCTTAGCTGGTCTAAAGAAAATCTATTTGGAAAGCCTCCCAAAGAGAATGAGAGTTTACACATTATCCTACATTTAGTGAAAAATGGAATTTTCGATTGCGAACTTGACCATTTCCGCAATCACTTATAAAACAGAGTTAGGTTTACCTCTCCCAAGAGCTGTTTTCACATTTAAACAGCTCCTAGAAACCACAAACCATTCTAGCAGTCAAAGAATGCAAGAGAATGAGCTTGGGGATATCTAGAGAAGATGCCTGGAGGAAATGGTGAGGTCAGGTTGTTTTCCTCCAGAGAACTGTCAGTTTACTTTTTCATCTTCATCAAGGCAGAGAGGCCCTTGGACTAGGAGAGATAAATGAATGTTATCACAAAATCTAGTACATTGGATACCTGAGCCCTCCGTATGCTTTTTGTATGACAATACAAACTCCCACGCTGGGATTCAGACACAGGTTTAGAAATTTTTCTTTTTCCCCAGATCAGTGCTGTCATTTGCCTGCTCGACAATTCAGTTGACTCAATTGTTGTAAGAGGGGGAAGTTCACATCCCACTGTGTGGGCTGATCCATGTGACCCGCCATCAAAGGCAGCAAAGAACATTCTATGTTTTCCCCCAGTACACTCTCAGAATCAGTCAGCTCCTCTTTTTCTTTATCTCGTTTGTCGCTGCAAAACTCTTGAACCACGCATGACACTCTGTGTAACATGCATGTACTGAGACTCTCAACAGTGAGAAGCTTCAGGGGATGGTGCCTGAGGGAGGAGAGAGAGAAGGAGGAAAAAAGTGAAGATTGATCGAGACTGGCATTTTTCAATTGCTCAAGGTGTAAACGTGGAATTTTTTTTTTTAATCCAAAAAAGCCGTAGACACATTTTTGGGGAAGCCTTGGCAGATAATATCTTCCATTGATTGATTTTATCTATTATACAGCTCAGTGCTTCTCTGTATGAGCTGCCAGCACCAGCAGCGTCACGTCCTCTGGAGACTTGTTAGACATGCAGGTTCTCAGGCCCCACCCCGGACCTGAAGAATCAGAACCTCTGGGGGTGGAGCCTGGTACTCGGAGTTCAAGCCTTCCAGCAGATCCTGATGCAGCTCGAGCTGAGAAACCACTGATGTAGTTCATCCTTCATGGCGCCACTCCACTCCCCGTGATGCAGAGGCTAAGGCGCCTGGGATGCTCAGAATATCTTAATATCATGTTTTATTTCAAATCAGGGTGGGGTCTGGTTATTAGTATATATTTTATAAGCTCCCTGGGTAATTCTAATGTGCAGCCTCTGCTGAGAGCCAGCGCTCTAAAAGTTGCCTTCTTCTAATTTGGTCAGTTATGGCCTTGACCATAATCCACTTCCTCCTTTCTGAGTCGAGGTTGACATCAGAGCCTATGGGTTTAGTATGTGGGATCCCGTAGGTGAGGGTATGACTAACAGTCTAATGTGAGTCAGAGATGCACGAAGAGAAAATAATCCCCCACCCTTATCAGCAGGACCTGAAGCTCTGGATGCCTGGAGACGTTCAGCCTCCCTGCTCCCAGGGCCACGGCCAGGCTGCTAAACACCCAGGCTTCCCAGCCGCTCGCAGCCCTGCCCATCAGTTGTCTGCAAGGTGAATATTTAAACTTTTCCTCTGCTCAGGCTGCACCAAGCTCACTGCAGAGGCTCTCAGGTGAGAAGCGGTAGGGCTAGGTGGTGAAGAGTATAGATTTATTAATCCAGTGTCATCTGCACAGAACTTCCTGTGTGCTGGGCAGGGTTCCCCAGGCTCTGCAAACACCAGCTCATTCGATCTGCATCCTGACTTCCATGAAGAGGGTACTCTTTCATCCTTGTTTTCCAGAAGAATGAACTGAGGCACAGAGAAGCTATGTAACCGCCCAAAGTCATACAGCAACAACAGAAACTAGATTTGAAACAACATCCCCTGGCTCTAGGGTCCACAGTCTTAACCACTGCCCCAAGCTACAGAACAGTAGAGGGTCTGGAGACTAAGAGAAGAGAAGGAAGGGGAACCATCTCTTACTGGCCAGTTGCTCTTTGTCAAGCACTGTGCCACACACCTTACATATATCTCATTTCATCCTGCCAACATCATACTCCCATCATGAAGACAGGCTCAGAAATGAAGGCTCAGAAAGATCAAAGTTATCCTGCTGGTCATTGGACACCGAGGCTCTGAAGAGCTAAGTACTAGCAGTGGGAACTGATGGGATGTAAACCCGAGTCTCCCTGTCACTAAGCCCAAGTTCTCTGTTCTGACATCACAACAATTAAATAGAAATGAGACCCATCCGAGGTTGCAGAGCAAGCTACAGCTCTCAGATCCCAGACCACTTAAGTCCTGGAGCTGCCACGTAAGCTGGCTGAGTGGCAGATTCTTCTTCTCTAAGTCAGGGATGATAACGTCTACTCCACAAGG
Source organism: Physeter macrocephalus (assembly GCF_002837175.3). Classification (NCBI taxonomy): domain Eukaryota; kingdom Metazoa; phylum Chordata; class Mammalia; order Artiodactyla; family Physeteridae; genus Physeter; species Physeter macrocephalus. The sequence goes on along the minus strand of NC_041230.1, from coordinate 46,549,111 downwards.
TCAAAGAGGTCAAATGTGGGTCAAAGGAGGTAACACATGTGATGTGATTCACCAGAGAAGACTCAGAGCAGGTGCTCAATAAGCAGGCTTCCAAGGCCACCTCTTCCAGGAAGCTTTCCTGGATATCCCCAGAGGAGTTAATATCTCTCCTGCTTTGCCCTAAAACTCACACATATCATTTCTCAACCATCTTTCGTGCCGTGCTATGGTTCTTCTTCTCTCCTCTCCTCTCTCGTATTCCCTCCTCTTCCTCCTTCTCCATCTCTCTCTCCTCCTTTTTAAAAATCTCTTTCTTTTGTGTCTCCCACTAGCCTGTCAGCTCCTTAAGGGGAGGACCACATCTTATTTGCCTTTATCCACAGCAGTGGGTCCCCCTACGTAGGTCTCAGTAGCTGTGTGTTGAATGGATGAAGTAGCAGAAATGACAGAAGTTTGATGAGCAAAGAGCAAGGTAGTCAAAGAGGACTCACAGTGTCAGAGGGCGACTGAGGGCTGGGACTGGGCACATGTGCCCTTTCTAGAAGGGGAGGCTTGGAAGGAAGGTCCAGCAGCTTCTTTGCTTTATCCCTTGCTTGGATGCGGACAAGGTCTGCCCCACATTCCTTGGGCAGTTACAACTTTACATCAATGATGGGGAGGGGGCGGGAAATGTATGTGCTCACCAAGAGTAAATATTTTCTTGTTTTTCCCTTCCACTATAGACACGGAGCGGGGAGAAGGGTAGGATGTGGGTAATAGCTAAGGGAAGAATATAGAAAGAATGTTGGGATGGATCAGGTTTGGGCATAGAAATATATTTCTCAAAGAGCCCCCAGAGACTAATTACAGTTAGATGGTGGTGCTGGGTCCTCCTAAGGCAGTTTGCAGGCACTCCCAAGCTGGGCTGGGGTGGGCGTCTGCCCTGCTTTTGCCCCTCCCACCCATGCAACCTACTGGCAGAGTCCTGCTTCCAAGAATCTGGTCACCTGGGGGGACAGAGAGGCATGTTCATGAAGGGGTTTGGCCAGAATGAGTCCCACGGCCCAGCATGAGCCCAGCTCCCCACTTGGTGCCTAAAACACTTGGTCTCGGCGCAGCTGGGTTTCCCAAGGACACCAGGTCATCACAGAGCACGACAGGCAGCTTTGGGACAGAGGGCAGGAGGGAGGCGACTTTCGCGTTTGCAAAGTTTCTCCTAGGACACTGTCCCGTGAGCACTGGCGCCTCCTGGGGTGACGGACCGGTGACAGCTCAGCTCTCTGCTCTGGCCGAGAGGGTAGACAGTCTGGTTTCACTTCACGGAACGCTTGAGGGTCCAACAACATAGCGCATTTTTGTTGGAGAGGCAGCTCCAAGACGGGCACGAGAGAAGCTCGGGTGGGGTCTTAGGAAATAGCCTGTAGGGGACCCCTCTTTCAGAAGACCAAAGCAGCCTGGCCCCAGCAGAGCCTTGGACAGACAGGAGTAGAAAAACTGAGTCCTGGTCCTCCTTCAACCATTTCAGCCCCTCATACCTTGAGTCGCTCATATGAACAGGAAGGGCCTGTTCATATGAACAGAGCACAGCATCTCTGGGGGTCCCACACAAGACAGCTCAACATACAGGGAGAGGAGAATATGGACTTTTTATAAAAATCGAGGTGTGGCTGATACAGATAAAGGCTGTACATACTCAACGAATACATCTTGATGAGTTTTAAGCTAAGTATACACCCATGAACACATCACCGTAAACTCAACCATCACCTCTAAAGTTTCTTCCTTCCCTCTTTTTTTAAAAAAATTTTTTGGTGATGAAATTTGACATAAATCTTCCCTCTTCATAAGTTTGTATGTATCGTTAGCTCTGGGCACTGTGCTGTACAGTGGATCTGGAAGACTTAATCGTCCTGTGTAACTAAGCTCTGCCCCTTTGACTAGCACCTCCCCCATGCTCCACCCTGCCCCCAGCCCCTTGTAACCACCATCCTACTCTCTGCTTCTATTGAGTTTGACTATTTTAGATTCCTGATAGAAGTGGGATCAGGCAGTGTTTGTCCTTCTGCGTCTGGCTTATTTTACTTAGCGTCCTGTCCTCCAAGTTCATCCATGTTGTAGCACAGGGCAGGATTTCCTTCTTTGTTTTAGGCAGAATATTTCACCGCTTGTACCACATTCTGTTCAGCCATTCACCTGTCAATGGACATTTAGGTTGTTTCGATGTCTTGGCTATTGTGAGTAATGCGGCAATGAACATAGGGGTACAGATCTCTCCTCAAGATCTTGATTTCAGTTCATTTATGTATACCCAGAAGTGCGATTGCTAGATCATATGGTAGTGAAATTTTTAATTTTTTGAGGAAACTCCACACTGTTTTCCACAGCGGCTACACCAATTTACATTCCCACCAACAGTGTGAAAGGATTCCCTTTTCTCCACCTTCTTTTCTTAAAAAATTTTTATTTATTTACTTTTTGGCTGCGTTGGGTCTTCGTTGCTACGTGTGGGCTTTCTCTAGTTGCGGCGAGCGGGGGCTACTCTTCATTGCGGTGCACGGGCTTCTCATCGTGGTGGCTACTCTTGTTGCGGAGCACGGGCTCTAGGCGCGCGGGCTTCGGTAGTTGTGGCACACGGGCTCAGTAGTTGCGGCTTGCAGGCTCTAGAGCGCAGGCTCAGTAGCTGTGGCACACGGGCTTAGCTGCTCCGTGACATGTGGGAACTTCCCAGACCAGGGGTCGAACCTGTGTCGCTTGCACCGGCAGGCGGTTTCTTAACCACTGCGCCACCAGGGAAGCCCCTCTCCACCTTCTTGCCAACACTCGTTATCTTTTGTCTTTTTTTATAATAACCATCCAACAGGTGTGAGGTCCTATCTCATTGTGGTTTTGATTTGAATTTCCCTGATGGTCAGTGATGTTGAGCATCTTTTGAGTCGGGCAAACCTGAACTGGAAACCTCGCCACCCCACGGATGGGCTGTGTGACTCTGGAAAGATATTTCACCTCTCCGCGTCTCAGTGGTCTCATTTATAAAATGGAGAAAGGGCTAAGGACGCCCAAGTGTTGAAGTTCACATGCAGACAGACTAGAGTACCCAGTCCAGTGCCAGGCAGAGAGCAGAAGCCCAGTAAATTTTAGGGCCCTTCTGCAATTCTTACCCTCAAGAACGCGCACGCTGTGTTATGAACTTCCGCCTCCTGGTTCCAGGTCAAGCAGCTTTTCCCCAGGTGCTCTGGGACTTAACGATTGTCAACTGCGGGGCAGGGAGCCGAGGTGGAAGGGTTCGATTCAGGGTCACCACTCCCCTCTCCCCTACCTCCCGGCAGGCACAGCTGTGAGCCTCGGCAACCAGAGTGTGGGCATGTGTATTGTAAATATTTTACGTTTTCTCTCTATTATATGATGTTTTGACATCTTAAGAACCTTTCTGGCTGGGGAGAGGCAGCCCCTCCCTGGGCTCACCAATTCAGTAACAAAGGGCTCCCCTGAGAGCGACGGGCAATCTTTGACCACAGGCTGACTAATTCAGAGCCCTCCCTCCTCCATCTGGTCCGTTCACTCCTGGAGGCAACACCCCTCTGCCTTATCCCTCCGAGGGCCGGGTACCAGGCATGTAGAGACGGTCCCTATAGCCCAACCACCACTGAAATTATTCAGAATAGCCAATCCTCAGCTGTCCACCTGCCCTGCCTTGCGTTTCCCACAGAAACCCCCATAAAGGTCAGAGCCTAAGTACCCCACCCCAACTCCTGTCTTCTGCCTCCTGAGCACCCTGGTATCTTTCCCAGGTGGCCCTACGTGGTGTGCCTCCTGCTTCTAGGGCTGGAGAGTATAGTGCCCTTTGTTTTCCTGAGCCTTCCTCTGTCCCCTCCTGTGGCCACATCTGACTGACCATTTCATAAAAGAATACAAAACAGCATCCCTCGCTTTTGCCCCAGGGGTTGAGTGCTTTTGTGCAGTGCACAGCCCACCCAACTGCACATGGTAACTCTGCTCACCAGCCCTCGTGGGAATCATACTCAGTCTGTGTCTTTCGTTGGGACTATTTTCCAACAGAGACCACGGTTGGCCACAGAACAAGCCAGAGCCCAGAGCCTCCCACACCGCCTGAGAACTGGACTCCAGGAACCACGTGGCTGGAATCCTGCAGGGAGCCAGTCCAGGTTACCAGATGGCAAAGTCCCCTTCACAGGGCTCTAAATCATGGTGGGTCAGAGCCACTTCCAGGCTGGCTGCCTTCCACGTGGTGAGTCTGGATACGTTTCCTGGATGATTACTTTTGCGCAGCGGGATGCCGGATTCACGTTTCCAGCCAAATTACAATCTGTGCTCACATTTTGGAGCTGTGGTTTTGATAAATGCATCTATTTCAACCGAAAACTTGTTAGGTAGGCTGAGCGTATAATTTATCATCTAAATTGGGATACTCTCTGAGAGCGGGGTGGGTGGGATGCTATTATTAACTTTGCTCGCTCAACACGCATAAAGTAGAAATGCCCTCGGCAGACTGAGTGCCCACACCTATTATTGCGTGGCCACCCTAATATCAAGTCAAGGAAAGGAACACAATAGGGTGGCTGGGAGACGAGGGCAAAGGTATAGGCATCCATGAGACTTGGATTGTGAGACTTGGATTTTGACCCTTAATCTACCACTCACCACCTGGGGGGCCGTAGGCCAGTTATTCTCAACTGACAGCCTGATCTCTGGAGTTGGGATGATAATACCTACCTATATGTGCTAAATAGACATAGAGAGAGAAAGCTCTGCATGGGGTCAAGCACAAAGTAGGGGCTTAGGCGGTAAAAGCTCACTTCCTTGCCCATCTACTGCACTGTCTGCCCCATAACCACAGGGGTCTGTGAAACCAACGTGTAACGGTGCCTGGCAGGCAGTAAGTTTCCCTGCTTGGGATGATGGTTCTCACAGCTCAGCGGTCTGGCTTCGTGCCTTCTTCTGAGTGTCCCTGTTTGTTGACAGCACCTCATTTATCAGGCCTCTTGACAGAACCAAGAGCCTGACCTTGGTTGCAGCCCCCTTAGGATATGATCGGCAACTGCAGAGGAAAGCCCCTGCCCTGGCTACAGAACACTCAGACTCTCAAATCCCCGCTCCCCTGCCAGCTCTCAGGGATCAGACATCTGGACTCTTTCTGTGATTTCAAATCCCTCGGCTGAGGTTCTGAACCAGGCTGTGGTGCAGAGCCCATCACAGCTGGAGGGTGGCATGGGATGCTTCATATTCAGTCCTGTAGGGAGCACAAGTGTGGCGTCTCCAGAGAAGAATTCCCACGGGGATGTTTGGCCCTGTCTGCTCGACCTTTTCTACCTCTCCATCCTCAGACCTGCTCTCTTTAAAGAGCAGCTCACTTCCCAAATCTCTGTCCTGCGTTTCAAAGATCACTGACTTTCTTTGTAAAGGCAACAAGTGTACAGTTATTTCACTCTTAATATTGTTTATCAAGCCCCCTGCCTTGGTTAGACACTGACACCACCAGCTCCAACACCATGCCTTGAATCACCTCTTTATCTGGGGCCCCCGGCACAGCAACAGGCATGCAGAAAGTGTTCATAAAACGTGGCAGTGAATGAATGAATGAATGAAAATCTCTTCGCCTTTTTTTCCCTCCTTTGACACATCTCAGTAAGGGAATACCCTGTTCCTTTCGTGGTGTCCTTTTCACTGTCCCATACATTTTACATGTTTCTTTATTCTACTCAGTGAAAATGTATGTGCCACGGACATAAATCAACGCCATGCACAGAAATCAGTGTGGTTTGTGCCCATTTACTTCGTGCCACATGCTGTGCTGGGTTCTAGGAATCCTAAGTGACAGGTTCTGGACACAGATCACCCGAGGGGTACCCCTGAGCACGCTCACTAGCCACCTGGAATTGGGCAAGCCCCGTCAGTGCTCAGAACCCTAATCTCTCAGGCGTGCGTGGCAATGGTGTCCTCCTCAAGGTGGGTGTGAGGAGTGAAGGCTGTGACCCTGTAAGGGGCTGGGCATCCTGTCTGGCACCAGCTAGTATGGTAGTTAAGGACTCCGTCTCCTATTTCTCCAGCATCTCTGACCAGGCAGCGACACATGGCGGGACAAGAAGGCAGCAACCTGAGGAGCTGTGGAGACTTTTAAGAGCTAAAAATCTTCCTGAATCATTCGCTCCGTCCTCCTACCTGGTGTCGGAAGCCTAATCCAGCTCCCTCCTGTATATTTCCAGGGTGAAAATTAATGAAATGGAGATGGAGGTTCATTACCTCCCAAGTTAGCCCGTTCTATTTGGGGGCAGCTGTGATGGCTCTGAAGGGCTTATCTGTATTGTGCTCCGGGTGGTCCCCCTGTAGGTTTTGCTCCTGGGAGGTATGACACACTAAACAATAGACCTGTGTGTCTCACTCCTTATTACTACTCTGTTGAGAGTTCCAAGATTGCTCCTGTATCCTGAGTCTTCTTTTTTCCAGCCCGACCATATTCAATCTGTTTAACCCTTCTTTTTGGCAGATGAAACTATGGTCCAGCGGACAATGGCCTGGAGGGTGAAAATCCTCTTCAGTGTGGCAAAGTGGGACCATCTCCCTCCCGCTGAGCACTTGCGGTTCTAGATATTTCTGTGTTTGCAGCCTACTTTCATAAAACAGAATTTTGAGTAGCATACTTGAATGGATCAAAAAGATCAAGATAACACTAAAAAGCAGGGAGGATGACATGGCTCTCCACAACCACAGCACAGCAATATCTCATAGTCTCCGTAAGGGCAATGACAGCCATTCCACTGCTGCCTTGGTCTCACCACTTGACTCAAGTGGCCTGATCAGGCTCTCTTCACATGTATGCATGAGACAAATTTCTGGCACGGCCCAGTAAACAGGAGCTCTTCCTTAGGCAACAGGTTCAATTTAAGCTTCTCCTTTCACTCACAGCAAGTCGTATCGCGTGCTGTGATGAATTTCAGAGCTCTCTCGTGTCCACACTCTGATGGATAGGCAGGATATGTAGCCTCAGTTGTAGCGAAAGTCAACTGTACACATGGGTGGGTCATTGCCAAGGTCTCAGGTGCGTCACTGGTCCAGCATTAGGACAGCACCGTCAAGGGCTGCTGGTTTACATGTGAGAAGCCTGGGGGGACAGAGGAGCAGGGGAAAGTTTGGCTTCTGGCTCCCTGCCTCCTCCCCAACACCCGCTGCTTTTGGCCACTAAATATTTATAGGCTGCAGTCAACGGAAGAGCTCATCCAGGTACACCACTCCCAGGCCCAGAGTTTCCTAACCATTTCCTCATTCCCAAAAAGCTCTGGAAAAGACCGAAGCCATTATTTCCTGAAGCACAGCACAAACTGATCATATTAGTAAGCTCTCTCGACAGATGAGAGAATGCAGTCGCACGTTTTGCAGTGGAAGGGTCTACTGTGATCTTTACTGAGCTCTTTAAAAAATGTATTACTATAAAGCAACACATGTTCATGTCCCTTGTAAAGAATGAAATGGGGAAAAACAGAAAATGATAAACATGTCAACCATCATGCCATATCTCAGAGATAAGGACACTACATACTTTGGCTCCTTTTGTTCCAGTAGTTTTCTGACATGTATAGATCAATATTTGGTTGTCCACAGAATTTGAATCACACCAAATATACCACTGTGTACCCTGATTATTTTCTTTTCTTTCTAAGCTTACACTGTGAGCACATTCATGGGTTGTGGAACATTCTTTAACATCATTATTTCGAATGGTTGGGGAATAGTCTATTGTGTCATGTACTATAATTCCTTTTACCCAGTCCCTATCTTAGAGGAAATTATAATGCTGTACTATGATACGCCATATTTCAGTGAACATCTTTGAGCGCAGATCTTTGACTGTAAGTTTCAGGAGGCAGGGTCTAAATCTGTTTTCTCTGCTACTGAGTATTTTGTGTCTATAGCACACTGTTAGACAGGCTGTACATACTCAATGTTTGGATACGGACTGGCCGCCTGTTTGACTATCTCCTTGATTATTTCCTCAGAAGACATTGCCAGTAGGTAGGGTCACATCCTGTATTTTATATGGCAACCCTACCAGTATAAATTATAAGGTCAAACAGCTTAGTATAGTTCTAAAGAGAAGACCTGGGAGGCACAGCAGGAATTCCAGACTTTGTGGTCCACAGACTGCTGAAGTAGAGCCTGCCGATGGTCGTTTTTGCTTTGAAGGATACATTCTGGTATTGGGAAATCAAACGTGGTTCTTGACTTAATAGCTTACAAGCTATCTTAAGTAATGAAATGGTGTCTACGTGTGGTTCAAATTTGATAACATACTCATTTGTTAATTCCACATACGTAATAAATGTATCCTTCTCTGTGTAATTAAGAACCTCATTATCGTTGCACAGATGCTGTCTGCCTGGAACAGGTGAAGTTCATCAATTTAATGTGATCGAACAATTGTCAAGCACCCACTCCACATGGACCCTGTGCTATGTGCTAGAAGCAGAGAGATGCCTAAGACCCACTCTGACCTCAAGATGCAGACAGGAAGACCCGAGGACAATTGTAGCATGCTGGCGTCTGGCATATGGAGGTGGGTGATGGGTGGACGGTTGGATGGATGGATGAATGGATGAATGCAGTCTGGTGAAGGCATTATCAGTAATACAATTGTGAAACATTCTTTAACATCATTATTTTGAATGGTCAGGAAATATTCACAATGTTGAGGGTGTAGAGGTGAAAGGGCAAGAAAGGCTTCCAAAGGGAAGTGAGATTTAAATGATGAATAGGAATTTTCCAGGAGGAGAAATAAAAGGAGCTAGCAAAGGCTGTGGGGTTGAAACGTGCGTGGTTGCAAGGGGAAGATGGACAGATGGGCGTGGCTGGAGATGAAGAGGTGGGTGGGCCGGAAATGATGGGGAGGGGTGCTTGAGTTCATCTTTGGCTGGTCATGAGTAACTTGTTCAGAAGGTTTGGGCTTCCCCCGAAGCACACCCTCGGATAAAGATTTGTGTGCATATGGTTTATTTGGAAATTGATCCCAGGAACTAAGAGGAAGGAGTATGGTAGTTAAGTCAGGAGAGGAAGGAAAGCCTATGAACCTATCAAACGGCTCACGGCAGTGAACAGCTGGAGTGCATCTCTAGTGGGCACCTTCTGAGAAACCATGTAGGACACCCCTGAGGATTCTCCCACCTCGGGGGAGGAAGCGCAGCTATTTACCCCCCAAGTCCTATCGCTCACTTGTTGAGGATGCTTCTGGGGGCGTTAACTCCCAGACACGTCCACCTTGCCCCAGGCCAGGGCGAAGTTGCCAACCAGAGAAAATGACCTCAGGCAGAGAGCTGCAGGAATCTGCTGGCATGAACTGGGACCCTGCACTGACCTCAGGGATGGAGGGGGTGGGGGTGGCTGGGCAGCCGGGGCGTCTGCCACAAAGCCTAGTGGGTAACAGGTTAGATCTCAGTGAGGCAACTCTGATTAGACAAGAATAATCCTCTTCCAATGAGTTAATACCATCAGCAATTCCTGCCTCGGGTGTTCGCTGTTTCCTAAAGCCTGCAGTGGACTTCTTTCTTGCTTTTCACATAATTACCATCTTGTTTCTGCTTAAATGTTGCCCACTCAGTGAGGTCGTCTTTGGTGATTCAATCTGCAGTGCGTCTTCCTCCCTGTTAATTCTCTATGACAGCATCTTGATCCTTTCCACGTATATGTCGTGTAATAGATATGCATATGCATATATATGTATATGTATGTCTCTGTGTCTATATATATAACATGTCTATATGTGCATATATTTCTTTGATCTTTGGCTATGTGCCTATCTCCCTTATTTGCCACTGTATTCTAGACATCTAGCATGCTGCCTGGCACATAGTACGTGCTCAATAAAGGTCTGTTGGGTGAAGGAATAGGGTCCCCCACCTGCCTCATGTACTTTCTGGCAGAGAAAGCCTCCTCTCCTGTCTCCTCCCTTGTCCTGGGGCTGCGGGGCTGGGGAAGAGCCCTGAGCAGCATGGGGCGGGGGCTCAGTGGCAGTAAAGTTGCCCTCTGCTTGGCCCTGGGAAGGGGAGTCCCAGTCTCGGCATTGAGCACGTAGCAGCCGCTTTCTCATCACGGGGCTGGGCTCTAGAAGACAGGGGTCCTTTCAGTCACTTCTCTTGGGGCTTAAAATATCTGCCCTCCTTAATGCCTTCCTGCCTAGATGCATCTCTTAATCATCTCAAATCCAGGAGTTCAGCCTCACTAGTGTAATTAGTTCCCTGAAAGGTTTAGAACTTTTTGTGGGAGGGTTCGGGGGCCCCTGGGAAGGAAGGATTGCCAGATAAAATCTGTATTTTGCTAAATCTGGCCACCCTACTGGGATTGACCTTCTGTTACGGCTCCGGAGAAGTGGGGGAGGAGCGTACCCCCCCCCCGTCTAAGCTGGCTTGGTGCATAGCACCACCACATCCTGTGCCCGCCACCGCCCCACAAGCTTCACTACTGCCCTTCCACTGCTCGCCTGGCTTCTCAGAGGCCAGTGTGACCCCATACACCGTTGCAAAAGACAGCTTGTAGCAAGGTCGCGTTCATGTTCCGGAACTAGCTGAGCAGGCAGAAAGCCTGAGCAGATGGGCCCCGGCGTCTCCTTCCTGTTCCCTGACCTGCCTTCGTGGTTTAAAACACGGGCTTTGAGAAGGACCCTGGGCGTGGGTCTGGGCGTGAATTCTGTCTCCATCTTTGCCAACCACGTGGCTTTGGATTATGAGGTTCACTTCCACAAGCCTCCGTGTCCTGAATCTCAAAATGGCTTGATGATAATGGTATATACTACATGCAGTTGTTGTAAGCACACGTAAAATAATGAGAGCAAGGTACTTGGCACCATGTTTTTAAAAAATTAACCAACACATACATTCCCATACATTCCCATGCTTAAGTCCATATATATATATATATTTCACAAAATTTGAAAAATTGGAATTTTACAATTAAATTTTTTAAAAATTGCTACTAGGTATTATCTTAGACCTCATTCATCCATCAGTTTTATCTATTCGAAGAGTTATGAATAAAATTCAAATAGTTGTGCCGAGAGTACGGAAAGGGGAAGAGTCTCGCGAAGCCGACATCACACCCAGGCGGATCCGGGACCACATGATGGAGCCCTGTCTTCCTTCCTCACTTGTCATTACCTACCCAGTACTTGCAACTCCATGCTTCCCTTGGGCTTTTGTGCCGTGTTTCCTGGCAACCTGGAAAACTCCTATTTGTCCATGAGAAGTCTGCTGACATATCATCCCTCCCCCATAAAGAATTAACCCCTCTTTCTCTCAAATGCTTCCATTGCTTTTATTAGTGCAGACTCCAAACTCTAGTTCACGTATGCAGTTGCTTATCTGTCTCCTCCAGAGAGTGAGGACTCTTCCCGAGGCCAGAACTGCCTTACGCATCTTTGTCTCCACAGAATGGCCATCTGTATATCTTGCTCTGTGTCAACAGACCCTCAGGTTTACTCAGCCCCAGGAAGAGTTTTCAAAGTCTCCCCTTGGAAAAGAGTGACCAGCCTGATTTTGAAAGCCCTTGATAGCGTCCCCTGATGGACAGTCTTGGGTACCACTACTGCTTTCCGAAAAAGGGGAGTCCAGACTTGTCCTTGAATTACTTGGGACTCTTATTTTGACACCACATCCCAACCCTAGGCTGAGCCCAAGACTGTTACCTCCCAAGGAAGCAGACTCCAGGCTCTTCCAGTCACCAAGCAAGTCATCTCCTTGTCAGAACAATGAAGCTCCAGCTCTAAAAAGCAGGGTGTTCAGGAGACAGGCTGACGGCCCGATGGAACTTTCTGTCGGCTCTCTGACATTCACGGCATCCCTGTACACCTGACACAGCCTGACCGTGGCCCAGACATTTATCAGAGAGAACAGGGGGCAGCCGTGTGTCCCTCCACTGCCCCCAAGACCGCCACCGTTGGTGGGGGTGACAATCTGTCACGTGCAGTGGATCAGCAAGGAGGGAATAAAAGGGGCGCTGCCGCCGAGCCGACTGACGTCAGAGCCACATGTGAGCATTTAGAAGTGCTCGCGGAAATGTGTCATTGTCATGCAGGAGGGCTTTGAGTTAATGGTTAACTTTTAAATCCATGTGGCTCTCTCCAGGTTTGAGACTGAAGTTATTGTAAACCCAGTTTAACCTGAGGATGGACAGGGCAGAAAAAAAGTGCAAAAACAAGAGTGCCTATGTAATTCGAACATCTGTCTCCTTAAATCCATGCTGGGCGGTCTAACGTCATTGCTGGTAGTACAATTAAAAATAGCGGAGTGGGTGTCATGTGCTGTGTTGACTACTCGTATACATTAAATGAGTTTTCTCATTTTACAAATGAGAAGAATGAGACTTGGAAAAGTTAAGAAATGTGCCCCAGGTTATACAATCAGCAAATAGCAAGGTCAGGATTTGAACCCACGTCCGCCAAGGCCAGAGGGCTAACCTAACCTAACCACATGAGCAGACATATTCCTTCCTAAGTGGCTGTGTATTTGGTCAGAACCTCCTGTCTGTATGTTCTCTGACGCACACAAAACTGAATGCCTGCTCCAGGTGGAGGTGCAGGATATGAATGCCAGACAGATTTTACAGACACAAAATAAGCAATGAAACCGAGGAGGATAAATAGCATCCTTAGTGTCCAAGTACTCCTTGTGGGTTGTTTTTCTCGTCCTTTTACACTAAAGTGTGTTCCTGACATTCTCGGACCACAAACTTCCTCCTCTATCAAGAAGGCAGCCCTTCCACCAGCTGGGCACGCAGCCCTAGAGGCTGGGCATGAGAAAAGCTCAAAAGTGGAAGAGTTCACAGCTGTGAGATTTTGAAAATAACCATTCATTTCCGTGTGACACAGATGGGTACCATTTTATGAGGAACTCCCTCCTCCTCATACAATAAGCTGGGTTGCACGTCTGCTTTTATTAGCAAACACAAAAATGCGTACAGGATGATTATTCCATTACTTCTTCTCTCTGAGGTAGGGCATGATTTGCACAGGATCACAGGCACCATTTACTGCGCTGTCACTTGGAGCTGGCATTGTGTTAAGGATTCTATTATCTCGTTATCTACACAGCAAGCTTAGGAAGAGCAATCTCACACCTGGAGCAATCGCAAACCTGGAGTGAGCTATGTGGATTTAAAAGTTAACCATTAACTCAAACCATTAACACAGCATTCGCTATGATGTGAATTTTATACACAAGGAAATTGAGACTTAGATGAAGCACCTTGGTTAAGATCATCCAGTAAACTGCTGAAGCTTGGATTTCAAGGAATCTAAGCCTCTGTGCCCTAATAAACCTAAAGTAACGTATACTAACACAGAAGATAGAAATGAATACTAATACATTCTTTAATGCAGGACATGTCATGTGCATTACCCATTACAGAGCTCTACCACACAAATGACAATGATATCTAATTCCTAGTGAACTTCTGAGTGTCAGGCTCTGCTGGAAGATCTCTGCCTCACTGCTTCTCGAACTTGACCACGCACTGGAGTCTCCTGGTGGACTTGTTAAAACACAGATTGTTGGCTGCCATCCCGGAGTTTCTGATTCCATAGTAGGTCTGGGGTGGGACCCAAGAAAAACCACAGTTCCCTATGAATTAACTCACTGACTATTCATATCAACACTTTCATCCTCATTATGAAGATGAAGAAACCAAGGTCCTGGGGGTTTAGTAGCTTGTCAAAATAAAGAGAAATACACCTTTAATCTTTTATTTGAGCTTCTCTTCTTTAAGCTGAGCCCAGAATAGCTTTATTTCTCTCTTCTTGATACTGAACGCAAACCCCACCACAGGAGACTAAAGCCCAGGGCCCAGTTTACCCAGCTCAGGGCCGTATTGTGAAGTTATTCTGATGTCTTGTCTGGCATCTATCCTGGGTTTATTAATATCAAGTGGAGCCCACATGGTTTAGGAAAAAGCAAATATTCACCAGCTCCCTTGTCCACACACTTATTCAACCCATTTGCACTAATTAGCTTCTTCTGGGCACTCAGCAGAGTTCTAGACAACAGGAATGATTCTCAGAAAAAAGAAGATACGCTTCCAGAACTAAGCACAGGGCTGGGAAGCAAGGTCTAAATGACGGCCGTCATTGGAAATTCGACCAATGGCCCAGGTGGGCAAGCGGGTTTGCATGGGCTACAGATACGGTGACGATAATCCTAAGGGTCATCACGATAATTGCCGTAGGCCAGGTTCTCCGGAAAAGGACTCTGAGAGGAGACCTGCACGCAGAATGTTTACTGGGAAGTACTCTCAGGAGCAGCATCTGCAAAGCAGTGAGGGAAGCAGAACTGGGCAGACAGAGAGGTAGAGCTGTGGTGGAGCTGCAAGAGATGCTCTAATCAGTCCCTTAAGGAGCTCCAAAGGTGGGCTGGCCCTTCAGAGCTACCTCTATTGAGGCAAGGGGACGGGGCTTCTGTAGCCGTGCATTCAACAGTGATTAGATGGGGGCTGCCCCAGCAAGGGGCAGAAACCTTGAGCAAGCAAGGCAGCTCCCTTCCGCTTGGGACTATTACTGGGGAGGGTTACAGCCGTGAGTCATCAGTAGCCAGCGCTCCTGCCGTCTCGGGGAGATGAGCACCTCAGTCCTGAAGGGCGTACTAGGTGGCACATCCCAGCATCCACTAGTTTTATTAGGTAACATTTTTTGAGTACTTACTAGGTTCAGGCACTCTTTAAATGTTTTACACATATTGATTCATTCAAGCCTCCTAATTCTATGAGATAAGTATAATAACCATATTATACATGAGGAAACTAAAGCACAGCTGAGTAATAAGCCAAAGAAATCAGGATTCAAACTCAGGAAGTCTGTTCCAAAGACTGAATGCTTAACAACGGTTAACTATCTCTCTTGACTCTAAAAATTTAAAGAAGGGGATGATGGTGGGGGCGAATGGTGGGGGGAGTTGGTGCTGGTGAGGAGAGTGCTAGGTAAAGAGGTTTTCTTCTAGGAGATAAGGACTGGCAGCACCACAGGGAAGCACAGGATCACCAAGGAAGGTGGACAGGGCCTTAGAAACCATTGGGTCTATCTCATTTTACTGAAGAAATGTTGACTCTCTCATTGTACTGAAGAAACATCTGGTCTACCTTATTTTACAGAAAAACCTAAGGCACAGGATGGGAAAGGGCTTATCCAGGGTTGCCCTGTGATGCTGTCAGACCAAAGGAGAGAGTCCTGGATGCCTGAATATCTGGCATTCAGGCATCCAGGACTGTAATTGCTCTAATGAGAGAAGTTGAAGGGCACACTCTGGAACACAGCCATCCCTCAATCACCCAGCTTCCACACTGACCCGCCCCAATCTATTCACCCTTCAGCAACACAGGACCTTATAAAAACGTCAACCATGAGTTAAATCTCTGCTCAAAACCCTCTTACGACTCCGCGTGGCTTTCAGGATAAGGATAAAATCGTCAATATGGCTGCTGCCTGGTTGTTCATCTGCCAGTCCCTCACTGTCCCCTTTTTTCTCTGTTCTTCTCCTCTCTTGCCACGCTCTGGTCAGTTTCTTGAATGTACCCGGATTCCACGTTATTGCCCATTCTCCCAACCTCCTTCCCCTCCTCCCTTCGCTCTTTTCACCTCCTCAACTCCTCCGCACCCTTAAATACCACTTCTAAGTTTAGTTCCTAGGTACAGTCATCTCTGATTCCCTAGACCAGGTGCTTAGGTCCCTTGTGCTGCAGTCACGGCACCATCCCCTCCCCCCTTAGTAGCTATCACCACTGTCACTGATGATTCATGGGTCCCTGTTAAATATGTATTAGAGTCACAAGACTTCAGGCTTCAGGATGGTGGGATCAGGCCTATGTTGCTCATTCTTATATACCCAGAGACTAACGCAGTTGTCCTCAGGGCTCGGACTAGGTAGATGAAGAAAGAAAGAGAGAGAGGGAGGGAGGGAGGGAAGGAAGGAGGAAGGAAGGAAGGAAGGAAGGAAGGAGGGAAGGAAAGAGAAAAAAGATAAAAGCAAGGGAGGAAGGAGAGAAAGGAGAGGGAAGAAGAGAGACAGAAAGGTACAGAGGAAGACAAAGAAAGGAGCAAGAGATAGAGATAGAGACAGAGAAACAGACAGAAAGATAGACAAAGAGATAGAAAGAGAGCCAAG
>NC_041230.1:46479926-46532958 GCF_002837175.3 Physeter macrocephalus | reverse complement strand
GCTGTGTGAGGAAAGGGGGGGCTGAATGTTCATCTGTGGATCCGGTCACACCGCTGAGGCGCCTCAGCACGTTGTGAACCGGGGGTGAGTGGGGGATTCTGTTGGGTTTCTCACGGAGTGAGCTGTGAGCTGCAGGAAGGACACCATGCGAGGGACCAGTGGCCAGCCGGGGTGGGTAGGGTACCCAGGACCATGGCTCCTAGCCTGGTGGGTACCCATGAGAACAGACGAGGCTGCTTCTTGCTACACATCTCATGCTCTCCCAGCTGAACTGATTGTTTTTTTTCATCCTAATATGGGCAGTAATATTCTGAAAAGCAACTGTGGCCTTTTGTGTGTGTTGCTGGGGAAGTGGGCATGTCCCTGGGGTTATATAAACTCTGCAAGGTCTGGTCTGTGTATTTGGAGTTCTTGGCACATGTCCAGGGCCTGGAACTACGGAGGTAAATCTTCTTAAAGTCTAATTATGTTTTCGGTGTTTTAGGGAAGTGATGTTTGAAAAGGGGCCTATGTGACAACCCCATTAATTCATGAGATCATTGTGCAGCCTCCTGTCAGAGAAGATAAACAAAGGATGCTGAGGTCGGCTTTATCTGCCCCTTGCTCCAAGTTCAACAACCAGCCACCAACTGACTGTCCTATTTGCTGCTCTCTTGCTTCTGGCTATAAGTGCCAGAGTGGCAGTGCGTAATATTTTCCAGCCAGATAGATAATAATATGATGCTAATAGTAAGAGTAATAACAGCAGCTGACACTTGAGTTTCCTCTATGCCAGCTAGCTTGCAATGCCCATTCCACAATCCTCTTTCTTTTTAAATTAATTAATTTATTTATTTTTGGCTGCGTTGGGTCTTCGTTGCTGGATGTGGGCTTTCTCTGGTTGCGGCGAGCAGGGTCTGCTCTTCGTTGCGGTGCGCGGGCTCATTGCGGTGGCTTCCCTTGTTGCGGAGCACGGGCTCTAGGCGCGCATGCTCAGTAGCTGTGGCACGTGGGCTCAGTAGTTGCGGCTCACGGGCTCCAGAGCACAGGCTCAGTAGTTGTGTGGCACACGGGCTCAGTTGCTCCGTGGCATACGGGACCTTCCCGGACCAGGGCTCGAACCCGTGTCCCCTGCGTTGGCAGGCAGATTCTTAACCACCGCACCACCAGGGAAGTCCCCATAATCCTCTTTTAAATCACCATACGAAAACTGAGATAGGTATTATGCCCATTTTTAACAGATGAAGAAACAAGATCCAATGAAGTTAAAGTACTTGTTCAAGGTAGCTCACCTGGAAAATAGAGAAGCTAGGATGAAAACCAGCTCTGACTTTGGAATCTAGGTCCTTAAGTTCTACACTGTCTTCATCATTAACTTGAAGGCTGCCTTTTGGCCCCTTTCTTCCTCCATTTCCTCTACAAATATGTATCAGGTAACCCCAGTGTGCTGGACAGTGGGCTCTGTGCTCAGGATACAGGATGAAGAGATCGCACCGCCCCCGCCTTCATGGACAGGGCAACGTGGGGCTTATTTCCAGCTGGAGAGTTAACGTCAACGGCCGCTTCAGCACTAAATCTGCCTGATTCTTAGAAAGGATGGTCTTGTCAACAGAAGATGCTCCCCTCCTCCTGAAGATAGCTCCCCTCTCCTGAGTAACCCCAGGTTGTCCTCAGCTCCCAGGGAAGGAAGCTCACCAACAAAACCCATAGCATGGAATCCATTCCACTCCATTCTAAGCAGAAGCATGGTTTCTCTGAGCATGGCCTCCCAGTACTTAAAAACGTGGGCTCTGTATTCAAAGAGACCCAAGTTCACCTGCCAGTTCACCCTCTCCATGGTTGTGTGACCTGAAGCAAGTAACTTAACCTCTCTGTGTCTCAGTTTCCTCTGTTAAAATGGGGATGTAATAGTATCTACCTCATAGACAGTGTATGGAAATTACTGGACTCCATCTATTTTAGCTTGTATTCCCTCATGAGCTGATACATATGTTCAACAAACATTGAGCGAATGAATCCTGTCTCAGAGGCCTAATTTAACCTTTATATTTGTAATAAAGATAGTTTCTCTGGCTCAGTCATGACTTACTGTAAAGGAGTTAAAAGCAAATAGAATAAAGATCACGTGAGGCTTTCGCGGACATAGACCAACCTAGCTTGGAAGAAATGTTTTTAGATATATTTTTTCTTAACCTAAGGCATATGGCTGACTTGTGAGGAGTCAGGCACTGGCTGCCAGCATCAGAGGTCTCTGGAAGCAGGGAGGTGGGGCCTTGGTCCATGACACGTCTCTGCAGCATCTTTGACATTTAGGAGGGTGAGGGCCTGTTACCTGGTGTGAGCAGGTATGGAATAAGGGTCTTAACCATTCCAAGGAGTCCCCAGGCCACAGCCCTGCCTGCTGATGCTGAGAGGCAGTTAATCCTCATCTCTTGGATTATTCATGAAGGATATGACAGAGGCACTTTGTCCTCTTTAAATTTTCAGAGGTTCTGTTTCCTAGCGTTGCAGGCCCCTGGGGACCAGGAGGTCTTGCTGTAGTGAAGACTCTCTTGTCCAGGGCACAGGGTGGGGCAGGCAGAAGACAGGAGGGGAGGTGCAGACGATTCCGAGGCCACTGCTGTGGGGTAGTCTCGAGAGCACTGGATTGGGAGTTCCTGGCCCTGGATTTTCAGCTCACGTTTGATCTTTTCTCCTAATGGACGTTGCAGCCTTGGGAACAACACTGAAACTCTGGATCTGGGAACTTACAATAGCTCATTTTCGCTGGGTGTTTATCGTGTGCAAGCACTGCTCCAGGTACACAAGTGCCGCCTGAGGCTAGCCCTGATGTCACCCCACTTTACAAATGAGGAAGTGGAGCCTCAGACGGGTTGGCAAGATGGAGCTGGGGTTAAGCCCAGGGAGTCTGGCTCCAGAGCTCGTGATCTGAACTCTTCACTGCCACGTACTCTCCCACGGGGAGCCTTGTTATGAGGGCCAGATGAATAACGTTTTCAACAGCTAGTGTGCAACAAAACTTGGTGTCTTTGTCTCCTTCCAGCTCTGAGATCTCATGCACGCGCCCTCTAGTCGGAGTGCTGAAGGCTACAGACTGAGAACAGCTGTACCATGGGATGATGGGGGGTGGTGAGACAGCCACAGGGCCATGAAGAGGAGGCCACGTTCAATTAATAACGCACACTGCATGCAGACAGAAAACTCAGAAGAATATTCAGAATGTGGGATGGCATGAGCTAGGCTGCCAAAGATTGCTTACTAGACTGAAATTTACAAGATCCCTAGGGATGAGTTTTTTTCTGAGATTAACTCAATGATGGGGCCCTCCTTAGCCCTTAGCTCAGCAAATAACTTTTCCAGAACATCAAAAAATGGCTTGCAACAGCTTTTGATTCACAAACGTTTACTGCATTTATGATGTGGCAGGAGTGAATCACAGGATTTCAGACATGAGGCAGCTTGAAGAAGACTTAACCATGATTTGGGGGTTGCTGACTTGAGTAGCTGGGTAGATGTTGGTGCTGTTCATGATCAGCAATGGTTCTGTTTTCAACAAACTGTTCTCCTCTAGGGATTTTGCAGGTGGCCGTGCCTTTTCTGCGGACATGGAATGACTCTCCGGTACGTCCCATTCCCCCACCACACCAAGGATTCCTGCTCACCCCGTGCTTTCCCAGTTCCGTGTTAGAATGGTGTATGGTTAAGCCATTCAGGAGGGACCCCCAACGCATGAGCCCTTATATAGGGTACACCAAGGATTCCTGCTCACCCCGTGCTTCCCCAGTTCCGTGTTAGAATGGTGTATGGTTAATGACGTATGGTTAAGCCATTCAGGAGGGACCCCCAACGCATGAGCCCTTATATAGGGTGGGGGGGGCGGGGCTCATGATGCGCCCATGTAGATTCTGGCCCTCCCTCTGTGGTATCTCCTTGGAAGTGATTTGAATGACACTGGGAAATGCCCCATCCATAATGAATAGAATTTAATAATTGAGTAGTAGCCATTTAACTCTGTCTGAAAGTTAAATTCTGCTTTCCTTTCCAAGATATGTGGCCCATCTCTGTTCTCTCTGTTTAGATGAGATGATGAAAAAGGTCAGAGGGCTCTGAAAGCCCAGAAAGCATCAAATGTCAGACATGGATGCAAATATCCACACAGTAACAGTAAGGTTATTCTCCAGAAATGGAGCACACCCCCAGTTAAGATGCTCAAAGTCATGGTAGCTTGTTCATGGGATTGGCAGCAAAACCCTCTATGGAAGTTCCTGACAGGAGCCCCGCTTGTTTATGTATCTTCTTACTTTTCCTTTATGAGATTGTAAGGAATCTTCAACCAGGTTCTAAAGATTGCATTAGTGGCGTTATTGTCTTACACCATCTGGCCGTGCTACTGTCAGAGGAAATCAACAATGTCTTCAGAGATGTGACAGAGCAGTGTTGACACTTGGGCAACTCCAGTGAGAAAGTGACTGGCTCTGGATTGAATTACTTTCCTATAATATATTAAAGTTTCCTTCCATATTACAGTTTAGGCTGGCATTTCTCACTTCCTATCTGCAAATTTCCCATCACAGCCTTGGATAAAAATCAGACAGAAGTCTTGGTGCCATTACAACTGCACACCTTATATGAACTCAGTTTAGGAAACTTTATCCTAATTAGGTTGAACTTTCTTTGTCATCATCGTCAAATTAGGAAACATGTACCCAGGCCATAGTCTTTGGCTCTTTGAAATGTCTGTAGTTGGCACTGAGGTAGAAGATGAACAAATATGTGTTGAATGAATGAATAAATGAAGGAATGAATGATTGGGCTGTCAAGTGGAAAGAGAACAGATTTTAGAATCAGCCAGATTAGGTGTGAATCCTAGTTCTGTCACTTGTTACTTGTGTTTTCTTCAGGCCTCTGTGGGCTTTCCACATTGGGAAGGGAGGCAGCCCAGAGAAAGTGGCTGTATTCGTTTTCTATTGCTGCTGCAACAAACTACCACCGAGTCCATGGCTAAAAGCAAATAAACAAAACCAATGTATTCTATTAGAGTTTTATACTGTAATAGGATAAGTAAGAATGTAATCTGTATTACATTATATACAGATGTATTATATTACAGTTCTGGAGATCAGAAGTCCAAAATGGTTTTTTGGTTTTTTGTTTTCTGGCCATGCTGCGTGGCTTGTGGAATCTTAGTTCCCTGACCAGGGATCGAACCCGGGCCCCCTGCAGTGGAATCGCAGAGTCCTAACCACGGGACCGCCAGGGAATTCCCCAAAATGGGTTTCACTCGGCTAAAATCAAGGTTTTAGCAGGGCTGTGTTCCTTCTGGAAGCTCCAGGGGAGAATCCCTTTCCTTATCTCTTTCAGCATATGGAGACTGCCCACACGTCTTGGCTTATGGTCTCTTCCTCCAACATTAAAGCCAGCAGGGTAACATCTCTGAATCTCTTTCTGACTCTCCTCCCTCCCTCTTCCATCTTTTAGGACCCTTGTGGGTACATCGGACCCACCTGGATAATCCAGGATGGTCTCTCCACCTCAAGGTCCTTTCCTTAATCACATCTGCACAATTCCTTTTGCCATGTAAGGGATTAGGACATAGATGTCTGGGGGGGGGGGTGGGGGAGGAGGGAATATCCTGCCTACCACAGCAACCACGCCAGACTTATCCAACAGTGATGGGAAGCAGCTCCACACCTCTCCAGGGTACCACAGATAATGCATAAAAAGTACTCCCCAGGGAGTCCCCCCATCGTGAGAGCCATGGCTGGTTGTCTTCTTGGGAGGAGTCTGGTTCTGCCCGGGGGCGACTCGCTGGTCTTTCCCCCGTGGGGTGGTGAAATGGTCTGCGCTCCCTTTAGAACCTGGTGGGTTTTGTAAGACAGTGTCAACTCCACCTCAGCTTGCTTGAGCATTCACATACGTGGTTATGCACTTGGCCAAAAAAACTTCCCTCTCACGGAAACCCTGAA
Source organism: Physeter macrocephalus (assembly GCF_002837175.3). Lineage (NCBI taxonomy): Eukaryota > Metazoa > Chordata > Mammalia > Artiodactyla > Physeteridae > Physeter > Physeter macrocephalus. The sequence goes on along the minus strand of NC_041230.1, from coordinate 46,527,013 downwards.
CCCCGTGCTGCATACCACTTAGCAAATCTTGGTTGGAAAAACGTTATTTAAGGAGACACACCCACCTGAGAGCTGGGCAGTCCAACCACACCCTTCAGCTGTCCATGGATTAAGCCAGATCACATCCTTTTTGGCCTAGGGTATTTGCTTTTGCTAAATGTTGCATTACTTCGGTGCTATTAGACTACATTACAAGCACACCATAAGAAAAAGCATCACAGAAGTTGCATTTATTATAACTGTTTTGTTGATGGATGTTCATTGCTTGTCAGCATACATTTCTTATGAGAAAGCAAAGAGAAAGAGTCCCCCAGTCTTAAAACCCAGTGCTAGTTATGGTTTTCCTAATAACTGGTTTATTTCCATCAAATGAACATTAGTGCACGTGACTGATCATTTTTCTCTTTGCACAACTCACTATTAGGAAGCAAGAGCCTTCAGCAAAGCTTTAGCACATCAAAGCCTGCATTACATGCAGCAACTTAGTTCCCTACCCTCGTTGTCCCTTTTCCCCAGTTCCTTCATCTGTTTCACATTTTATTTCTTACTGTTGTACTGTCTGTGAGCTTAGAACAAGGCATGATAAGAACTGTTGTTATTTTCCAAGATTTTTTTTCTCTTTTGCGAGACCCATTTCCCCGATACATTTCTCTTGGTTCCAAGAACAAACTCAAACAAACAAAAAAAATCAAAACATGAAACGAAACATCATCAGTGCCAATGTTTCAACATGGACTCTCAGCAGAACTGAGTCCAGCCCCATTGTAAAGCCTGGCGCTTATGTTGATAATATGAAAACAGGGCTCTCACTCTTTGTATGCTGAGCACACGGAGCTCATAAATGCCAGCATTCTAAATGGCCTGCTTGCTGTTAATAGATTCAGTGGCACCAAAACCCATTTCTTTTCCGAGGGATATTTTAACTTTTATTGTATCTTTACTCATGGTCAAAGGACATTGGCACATTTGCTACAGTGATTGACGACACTCCTCTTAAAGCACTCCTAAAGTTTCACGTCTTTGCCTTCACATTTTTGTATGTGAGCTTGTCTTCTTGGAAAGGAAAACCAGAAATGTGCTTTACACTATGTAGGGTTTTGGTAGTTGTAGAAAGCCAAGATAAAAAGAAAAAAAAAAATCAATGTTAGTAGAACCTCCAGTGAAAACATCAAGATACACCGAACCTAAGAGTTTATCTCTGAGTTCATCAAACCACAGAATCCCCAACACCAAGAACCTCTCACACCAGATACTGGACGGTGTATCTGGACCTTCTCTTTTTAATCTCTATCCCCATAAAGTCCAAGACATAGTATATATTCGATACATAATTGTTGAATTAGTGAGTAATGTCTCCTACTGTCAAAGAGTTCTCCTCCAACCCCAGTAGACCATGATGGGAACACAGTGCTTGCCACAGGACAGCTGTGCAATACATATGGAGTGACTGGTACCGAGACCCATCCAAACCATGGAAGAAATCTGCCATCCCTTAGCTCCAGAGCAGCGATTTTAATTTCCATTATTTCCCCCCTTGTCAAAAACACACCTTACAGATGACATTCACGTAAGCAACCACTCTCATGGGTAGACTTAGATTAAAGTGTAATTCCTGGTGTGCTAGGACAACCTCTGTCTACCTCTCTCCCACTCAAGAAAATATATCAGAACACAAATGAATAAGGATGCCATTACTATGGGAAGTATCACGAATTCATGGCAACTTATTGAAAAAGTAAATCATCCGCCATTTTGGTGTTTCAGATAATGTTAGTAGTACATGACTTATTATGAAGCATCTCACAATGATTGACATAACAGCTCACTGAGATACCAAGAATGAGAGTGCTTCTCTACAGAATCCATCTCTGAGACACACACCATCTTGGACACCTTTCCAGGCTCCAGGGAAAGCATCTCTGAGGCTCATCCTACCCCACAACGCAGTCATCTGTACGAATTCCACCATCCATGTGAGCTTCACCAGAACCATAGCGATGATCCCTACGAATGGACACAGCTCACACAGGGATCTCATCATCAACTGGGTGTCACTCCACTCTCTCCATTCTGACCTTGGGGAGGAGGACTCACAAGCAGCCCACTTACCACGCCGCCGCCAGCAGAGTGTACGAGCACAGACATCCCTTCTCGGAGGTTGGCAACTTCAAAGAGCATCATGTAGGCTGTGACAAAGTTCACGGGGAATGCAGCAGCCTCGGAGAAGCTCATGTCATCTGGGACCTTGTAGACGAATTCCGCTGGTGTGCAGACCACCTCTGCCCAGGCATTGTAATTGACAAACGCCATGACACGGTCCCCGATCTGGGAGTGGAGGAGCACAGAGTTAGTGGAGGTTTCTTAATCTTTTCTGAGAGATTTCTCAAATATTCTTAAGAATCTGATGAAAACTATAGAGTCCTTCCCAGAAAAATAAGAAACCCAAACCCCTCAAATATGCACACCCTCACCTCACCTGCCTTTCAAGGCATTTGTGGACGCTTTTTTTTTTTTTTTAAATGAGAAACCATTTTTTTCAATTATTTATTTATTTATTTATTTATTGGCTCTGTCGAGTCTTAGTTGCGGCAGGCAGGATCTTTCACTGCAGCACGCGAGCTCTTCATCGTGACACGTGGGCTTCTCTCTAGTTGTGGCACGCAGCCTTCTCTCTAGTTGTGGCGAGTGGGCTCCAGAGTGCACAGTCTCAGTAGTTGCCGCACGTGGGCTTAGTTGCCCCGTGGCATGTGGGATCTCAGTTCCCCGACCAGGGATCGAACCGGTGTCCCCTGCCTTGGAAGGTGGATTCTTAACCACTGGACCACCAGGGAAGTCCCTGTGGATGCTCTTGAAGTCCATCTGTGCAAGCTTCCCAGGGGCCATGGAAGCCAGGGACTCTACCCCTCTTCTGGAGCATAAATATCGACACAACGTGCGTCACATCACATGCCGTGGAATGTTCATGTTGAAAGGTCATATTACTGATTCAGCCTCTCATCTCATCTCCCTGTTTGGGAACTGGGAAGGTCAAAGGGGCTAGGAGTCAAATCTACTCTCGGCTATTCTCTCCCACCCCATATAGATTCCCTGCCAGGTTAGTTCATTGTGGTATTTGCATCAGTGGATTACCGATTACATCGGATGTGAAACGTGGTCCATCAGAGGAGCCATGTATATCTAAGTGCAAGAGATTGAACAAGAGCAACCAGGCTTAGAGTGAAATAGGAGAATGCCATCGGGTGTGAGGAATAACAACTAACGTTTATTGCACACGTATTATGTGAAAGACATTGTCCTAAGGCTGTCACATGCTTTACCTCATGATTACATGAGGCAGGGCTGAATACGGTGTTTTTTTTAACAGTGGTTTACATAGCCAGACACCATTCAAAAGAAAGAAAAAAAGCAGTCTTCCCTTTAAAGTGGTTATAATCATATGCTAAGTTTTTTTCATAGCATATCATTATTAAAGGTAAATACAAAGTAAACTATCACTGATAGCTTACATGAGCTGCCAAGTGCTAGTTCAATTGAACCATTCTGCTATTTGATGTTAGTTGCTTATACTATAACTTTTAAATGCAATATTCAAATTGCTGTGCTCACAGTGATTTCTCAGTAAATTAACGGCTTTCATATATGTGTGTTTCAGTGTATATATATATATATATATATATATATTTTTTTTTTTTTTTTTTTTTTTTTTTTGTGGTATGCGGGCCTTCGCTCAGTGGCCATGGCTGGTTCCCCTGCATCGGCCGGCGGACGCGCAACCACTGCGCCACCAGGCGCGAACCCGGTTCCCCTGCATCGGCAGGCGGACGCGCAACCACTGCGCCACCAGGGAAGACCAGTGTATATATATTTTTATGATTGACTCCACTGTTTTATTTTCTTTCTAGTTTAGGATTTCTCTTTCACCCCTGCTCAAAAACAACAACAAAAGCCTCCTATGAGATGGGTTTTGTTACAGCCCCATATTACAGATGAACGATCATAGGTTATACAGACATTTAAACTGAGGCAAGGAGAGATGAAAGCACATGCCCGAAGTCACGTAGCCAAAGAGTAGCTGTGCTGGGATGTGAATCTAGGTAGGCGGACTCCAGATACAAAGAGTTAATTCATTACACCTAAGTGCTACAAAGAAGACATAAATGTATATCAGGATGTGCAACAGGGGAGCCTACCAAGTCTGGGAATATTAGTCTAACTCTTTAAATCTCAGTTTTCTCAGCTTTTAAATGGGTATAATATTAGGAACGTGTCCTTATGGAGATTAAATGACATAATATGCATTCAGTCCGCTTGGCACGGTGCATGTAAAACGAGGAAAGAACAATTAATGCTAACTCTTAAAAAGAACAGATTGGGGCTTCCCTGGTGGCGCAGTGGTTGAGAGTCCGCCTGCCGATGCAGGGGACACGGGTTCGTGCCCCGGTCCAGGAGGATCCCACGTGCCGCGGAGCGGCTGGGCCCGTGAGCCATGGCTGCTGAGCCTGCGCGTCCGGAGCCTGTGCTCCGCAACGGGAGAGGCCACAGCAGTGAGAGGCCCGCATACCGCAAAACAAAAAAACAAAAAAAAAAACAAAACAAAACAACAACAACAACAACAAAAGAACAGATTGGTTCCTTATCTCATGGAATTCACAGTTGAATGATCAAAAGCTAAATATCGACCCACTGAGTTTCATGAAGCAGAGGAACAGCTGTCTAATGAAGAAACTGATGGATAGGAGAGGCTGTCTCATTGGCAGTGAGTGTCCCAATATCTGGAAGCATTAAAAACCAAATGATGATGTCAGGAATATCATCTTAGATGCCCTAGCTTGGACCAGAGGATCTCTAGGGTCTAACACTGGCATCCTCTTTTGCACAGAATCATGCAAACCCAAAGATCCATAACACCACAGAGTAGCTGATGGCCTCCAGTGTCAACAGAGCGTACGAAAAGAGTATTTCAACCACCTTGACAGTGATGGTTGTGCCGTCACAGACCACCTTGACAGCGATGATCATAGCCATCCCAGCAGGGCTGACTGCTCCAGACTTCTTGTTTCACTATCAAAATGGCAAAAAGAGGTTCAGCCATCAGATCAGCAGCCCCAGTCTCAGAGTCCAGCGGTGGGAAACCATTTTTTTTTTTTTTTTAACATCCGAGTCACCTCATTACTTGATTCTGTTTAAAAAAACGCAATTAGTCCTGGGCGACTGAGCCCAAATTATTCCTTTACTGCTGAGCCTCTGGCAACAACTTTTCAAGGCTCCCGTGCAATCCGTCAAGCCAAGAGAGCTATTCAGTGTGTTGCCGTGTGGAATTCCATCTCCAACATGATTGAAAATTTTAAGTCAGAATTATAGAGGGCCTATTAGTATTGGTTTTCTCCCAAATCACACCCTGACTGGAAAGCTGTAGGTGGCTACTTTTATTTGTTTGTGCAGCTGAAAGTACTGGAGGAGGGTGGAGGGGGTGATGGATCGGTGTGACAATCGCAAGTCAGGGCTAACTAACCGAAGGAAGATCACATATAAGGGAAACAATACCTATAATCAAGCACAGTGATTCCTCCCTCTACACTAAGGCCAACAACACCCTTATCTGCTGTTACAGTCTAAAATGATGGGTTATTTATCCAATGCTCCCGATTAATAGCGCGAACGGTATGATCTTTTCCTTTGGGACCACGTGGAGGAGCGAAGAGCAGATCATAGTGCTTTATGTGCAGCGCTTGCAGGGAGAGGTGGTGCTGCCAGCTGAGGTTAGATTGTTTACCTGGGGTCAGAAAATGTCGAGTCATAGGAAAGAAAAGAAAAAGCGCATTTACTTCTCTCCCAGCGTTTTGCTGCCATGTTGTCCGGAAACCACCGACAAAAAGACGGAGGAGCAGGATGAGATTTCCAGACGTTCATCATAATGAGTTGGGAGCATATTGACATTTTCACAGTATCTCGAGGCCCCGAGGCACTGACAGCCGAGCAGGCTCAACATCAATTCCAAGGGCACTTCGGCTGCCCTTGCGTAGGGCTTTACTTCCTGTATTAGCTGTCGCGAGAGTTGCAGGTGGGGAGCGGGGCTAAAGAGCATGGGATTGCAGGACGAGTAAAGGGCTCTGGTGATTTTCATCCAGCTTCAGCTACTACTTATTATCTTTCTGACCGCATGGAAATGACTGAACCCTTCCGAACTTCACCTCTAAGGGGATAATAACGATATTTACCTTGCAGGCTGAAAAACAGTAACTGCCCCACGTTTCTGGTTATGGTAGATTCTCACATGTGAGGTCCCTTCATCTCTCCATGGGAAGCATTTAAAGTCGAGCGAGAGCTCTTATGCCTGATTTCCGCTGTTTTTTCTTGCTCCAAACTACCGCAATTTTGTGCAGTTGATTTGCCCGTAGTTTTTCAGTTTTTATAGACAAGGTCCTACTTGATTTGCATGATAATGGTAGGAAAGGTCATACATCTTTTCAGCGATTAAAAAAAAATTTTATTATGCGGAATTTTGAACATGTACAAAAGTAGTCAGAATAATATAATAACCCTTTTTATCCCCTGCCCTACTCCCTAAGACACCAACCCATAGCCAATTCTGTCTCATTGTCAGTTACCTCTCCCCTTCGGCTTTAAAATCTTCGTCCAGAAATGCCACTTTCCCAGTGTCTGAAATAACGATTTACAAATGATCACTTAGATGCATCAGCTAAGTAGATGTTTAATGGAACCCAGTTATAAAGTACAGAGGCTACTTCTCCCCAACTTTTGCGTTTTGTAATTGACTTTTGAGCCTGAAGTGATGGGGAAATGAGAGCCACGGATAGAGAGAGGAGGGATGTACACTTGGTTAATCCAAGGCCAAATTCATAGCTGTATTAACTTTACTCTTATTAATAACAGTACGAAATGAATAAAGGGGATGCTAAGGTTTCCCCTGGCCCCTTCACCAAACTGTTGCCAGGAGCAACAAGACGGTACATGGGAAACGCGTGAGACGCTTGGAAAGTCCTATCATTTATAACCACTGTTAATAAACCCAAATAAGGAGACAATAACAATAAGGCACGTTATAGATTATTTCAAGCATATGTTGCATACTCTTTTATTATCTTAATGGATTCCAGATAGATATCATCCTTTCAGTCAGAAGTCAAAACATTACCTCGTATCCTTTAACGCTGTCCCCGAGAGCTTCAACAATCCCAGAACATTCAAATCCTGGCACCAGGGGGGTCTTGGGAGGGTTGTCGATATTCCCTTGTCGCACCATCAAGTCAATGAAGTTTAAACCACTGTGAACAGCAAACATGAACAAAGAAATTCACAATGAGATCCGAAAGAAAGCACTGGCCTGACTTTTCCTTCCTTCCCATTCCCTCCCTCCCCCGCTCCCCAATTCCTCTCTTCTTTCTTTTTAAGTTTTCTGACGAAACATGCCTCACAGTAATGTTACTTAGACAGATGTCACCAATAAAGTAAAGCAGTGATCTTTCTAGACAACGAATGCTTTCCCGGCCCCTCAAGTGGCAATTGCAGAGTTCACGCTCTAATTCAACAGAAGGTCCCTTTGCTCCCACTCAGAGCCTCCTTACCCTTATTTTAAAAGTATGTATTGGGGCTTCCCTGGTGGTGCAGTGGTTAAGAATCTGCCTACCAATGCAGGGGACATGGGTTCGAGCCCTGGTCCGGGAAGATCCCACATGCCACGGCGCAATGAAGCCCGTGCACCACAACTACTGAGCCTGTGCTCTAGGGCCCACGAGCCACGACTACTGAGCCCGAGTGCCACAACCACTGAAGCCCGCGCGCCTAGAGCCCGTGCTTTGCAACAAGAGAAGCCACCCAATGAGAAGCCCGCGCACTGCAGCGAAGAGTAGCCGCCGCTCGCCGCAACTAGAGAAAAGCCTGCGCACAGCAACAAAGACCCAACGCAGCCAAAAGTAAAAATAAATAAAATAAATAAATTTAAAAAAACAATGTATGTATTAACCAGCCTGGTCATTAGCTGTTCCAGCAGTTAATCAAGGGTGAAAAATATACTAGGAAGAGGTTATAAGAAGACACATGGAAAGCAGCCAGACACAATGGCCATCCGCCATTCTACGAAAAACAAAGAGAAAAAAGACCTAACCTAAAAGGTCTCAAAACAACCGTCACACCTCAACCATCCCATCGACTTACATGAGCGCTGAGCCATAAACGGTACCCATAATGGTGACTATGAGCCATTAAGAGACCACATTGGGTCCAGCTGCAGGAGGGTGACTCGAAGAAGATAGGTGGTCAAAGTGATGGACCAATGGGTATGGGAAGACTGGAGGGTTCATTTCAAAAACTTTAGTTATCTCTGGCTGAGAGAAGTCATTAGGTATTTTCCACAAACATATTACTTTTGAAATAAGAAAGTTATCATTAAGATATATCAAAGTCATTGCTTTGGAAAACCACATACTTGATTCTAATGATGCTACCAATGCTCTGAACTGTTGGATTTTTTTAAAGGGCTACAATTGGGAACTGCATTTAACACCCATGAACTAATCAAGTGGGAACACAGACCTCACTCAACATGTATTTCTTCCCACCAGCTGCGGTTCTAATGTACTGCCTGTTTTCATAAGCTGCCATCTAAGAAAGACACGGGTTATAGAAACCAAACTCCTCGGTCTGGCCCAAGGCCCATTAGCGTCTGGCCACAGCTTCTTTTTCAAGTAAGAGACGAACTCTTTCTTAAACACAGATGGCCCATTTCTTCCTTGGCCTCCTTGGAGCCAAGGAAGCATCTAACTTCACCTACATCGCCCGGTCGCTACTCATCAGTCTCACCCATGAGGAATGGATAAGGGCAAGGAGGATGTCTTCCTTGAAAGATGGGTTCAAGAGTCATCCCTTTCTCTAGGTTTTTCTGGCCACAAATGAGGCAAGATTCGCATATTGCCCCATTTTAGTATCTCTAACATGTGCCTTTTCTGAAGGCAGCTGCATGCCTCATATTTCTTTGCTCCCAGAACACCTAGCATACATGATGCCCACAGCAACACAGTAGGGACTCAAGCAACATCCACCGGATGAAGGAATATTCATGAATATCCAAAAAAATGTGCTGCCAGTTTGAGTACTAACTCCTTTTTAAAAAAATTTATTTATTTTATTTTATTTTTGGCTGCGTTGGGTCTTCCTTGCTGTGTGCAGGCTTTCTCTAGTTGCGGCGAGCGGGGCTCTTCTTCATTATCTTGCGCGGGCTTATTGCGGTGGCTTCTCTTGTTGCGGAGCACAGGCTCTAGGCGTGCGGGCTTCAGTAGTTGTGGCTCGCGGGCTGAGTTGCTCCGCGGCATGTGGGATCTTCCCGGACCAGGGCTCGAACCTGTTTCCCCTGCACTGGCAGGTGGATTCTTAACCACTGCGCCACCAGGGAAGTCCCTTAACTCCTTTAAAAAAGCAGCCAAGGGAGGCTCAGAGTCATGGACACGTTCCTGAAATGTGTGTGTAGACTTCCAGAGGTCCTGCTTTGATGGTTAATAGTTCTTAGGGTCATTTATTAACCAAAATGTTCTCCAATAATGTGGCCAGTTTTTTAAGAGCTCGAGGAGATCTAGGCACAAATCTCAATTCCATGACTTCTCCCTGTGTAACCTTGGGTCAGTTACTCAACCTCTCTAAGCCTCAGTTTCCTTATCTGTGAAATGGGGGCTATGGTAGCACCCATGCCACAGGGTTGTTAATAAGAGTTAAGCATTAAGAATGGTGCCAAGTACATAGTAAGTATTCACTAATAATATCTGCATCTTCTGTTAAGAAGAACGCTGACGTCTGAGATACATTTTAGGAAGATTCCCATTAAACAAGAGTTAGAAATAGTTTCAGAGCTGAAGTGGAAAAGCTTCAGGTATCTGTCAGCTTCACTTCTGTGAAATAGTCCATCTTCTGACACAATCAAATAAATAAAGCATTGCTGTATAACAATAAAAGGAATTTCTACGTCCCAAATCAAACACTCCATCTCATTTCATGCCTATTTCAGCTCACTGTGTTATATCCTCTGTGTGAAAACAGGATTTCCCAAGACCCTGATGGAACAATGCCAGAAGAAATGACTTGACAGCGCTGTAAACGTCTCAGCCCCCTGGACAAGGCTTCATCCTAGACACTTGTTACGCTGCTCGATAAGGCGGCCTTCAGGCTCCATCCAGCGCGAAGCGGACCCAGTGATTGTAAACGGGGAGCCAGCTACTTGATTCCAGCGAGAAGGGCTAAGACAAACCTTACAAAATCCTGTAGCATCCCATTTTGTCAGTGAGGCATGCAGTGATTCTGTCAGGATCATGGAGAATGCCAACCACCTTGAGGACAGAAACATGAAGGAGGTGTATCCCAGGGGACAGGGATCTCAACACACAGAGGAGGTGATCAGTTGTTAATGAAGTACCCTTATGTGTGGCATCAGACCTGTTTCATGGAACCTGCCCACACACCTCCTCCTGATACGGACCTATCCGGCATTTACTGAGGGTTCAGTTCGCGGCAGAAACTGTGCTAAACACTTCCCTTTTGTTATTTAAGACTCAATGACACTCCTACGAGGTGTGAACTATCATATCCATTTTTTAGATGAGGAAACTTAGACTCAGCAAGATTAACTTATTGTGTAAGGTCTCATCTTTAGAAACTGTCCAAGTCAGGATCCGAATCGAAGCCAAGTCTAGAAACTGAGCTCTCACAGATGACGCCCTACTCCGTCTTTAAGGAAACTTCACCCACTGCCCTTGATGAAGGGGCACATCCAAGGGACCACATGTTTGTGACTTCTTATCTCTTTGCCCGCTGATTGCCCCAGTGGTGGACCCAGTGTTGGAGGAGTGGCCATTCGTAATCTAAGCAGGAGCCCATTCAGTATAAAATACCTGAGCTGGCCCAAGAACTGGATGTTCTCTCAAAAACTGTGAACTGGGAAACATGCATCAAGAGAAAAACTTAGTACCAGAAAGGATGTCAAAAAAATAGAACGGAGCTGGGTCACAGAGCCAACCTAACAGGCTATACCAGGGTGAGTTACACAGACCTCACTGCTGAGTCATCAAGGATGGAAGGGTTCGGTCTCTACATGTGGATGTGGTGAAACCCAGCCCCAAATGCCTCCTGCCCTCAAATATCCAAGAGTTCCTTTGATACTTCACGCATGTCTTTATAATAGGTTATGTGTGTGGTCTCTGTCTCATGAAACCAAAATACAAATGAAAACAAATACCATAATCAATAACCCTAAATCACCCGCTGGACAGCCATTACTGACCTCATTTTTTTTCTTTTTTCAAACAAAACCAGTTACATTGTTTCGAGATAAGTTCTTTGCCCAAGGCCACACAGACAGTGAATGGTGAACCCATGAACTTAAACTTGGGACTGTCAAACACTTTTTTTCCCCAACACAACAGGAAAACACAGGAGCACATCAAGCCATACATCATCATAATTACAGTGTCCAGTATTGGACAAGATAATTTGATTTTCACCTGGAAATTTTGAGGGGGTAGCAATGACTCTGCCTGAGGACTCAGGCCCATATCAGGGGTAATCGTCAAATGTCTCTCTTACCTAATCTTTACACGGCTCTTAAACATTTGAGAGCATCGCAGAAAGCAATAGCGCTGCGAAGTGCTTGATGTAATGGTCTTCTAAGTAATCCTATGTTTCTCAAATATTGGTATAATTATAAAAATAAGGCTGTTTTGTTTCCCTCCCACACTAAATGATTAGCCAAATAATAGGCTTGAAGGGTTATTACTGAGACTTAGCATCCTGAAGGAATGAAGGCCGAGATATGAGAAAGGGACCCTGAAAAACTCAAAACACAGAATGAGGGAGGTACAGGGAAATTTGGAGGCAGTCTCTTTAAAAAATAACTCTTTCATTTGCATAGCATAGTGCAGTTTATAATGTGCTTTTATACACATCTCATTCAACCTTGTAACAATCCTGGAAAGGCAAGAAGTGCAGATATCATTATTCCCATTAGATGGATGTGAATGTTGAGCCTCAAATAAGAAAGCTGACTTGTCAAAGACAACACAATTAGTCCATGGCAGAGCTGAGACTTGAATCAAGATCTTCAAGCTCCTTGCTTATCGTTTATCCCATGACACCGTGAAATCTGCAACGCAAGTAAATTCCATGTTACTAAAATCAATAATTTCAAGAATCAGGGGCCAGAAGACTAAGAGAAAAATGGTGGAAGGAAACAGATGTAGGGTGCATGGGTTCCACTTCCTGCACTGCCATCAGTGAGCTGCAGGACCTTGGCTCCGTCTTTGAAGCCCACTCCCCGCCGGCCCCACCCCAGCTCTCATACTCTGTTTGCTTGATGGTTCTTTATCCTGTGGGCTTTGCTTAAAATATTATCAAAATCAAAGCTGAGGTAGAGAGGAAGAGATGCTTGGTGGTCTTGGTAAAAGACACTGACTTGGGATGCTCAGATTTTATCTAGAAGCTGAAGGAAGGCAAGCTAGCCTTGGCGTCTGTACTTTGTTTTCCATTATCTATGAAGTGATGGATGTTAACCCTGTGAAGTCTCATGAGACATGTCTAGCTATTTTCATTTTATGTTCTACTAAATTCAACAAATGTGCTCACTTGATGATGATGCTACAGGTTAGGTATTAAGGTATGGGGACCATTTTCATGTCCATTTTGTTCAGGAGGATGGTTAAGCCTAAAGAAGATACAGTACCTTGTCCAAGGCCCTATTGTAGGTACCAGAACTGGGGTACAAGCCCTTTTTATATGGCTTCAAAGTTTGAGTTTCTGACCACTAGGCTGTCATTCTGTTACCTATAAACCATGGTAGGCTGCTGTGTATTCTTGTCCCCAGAGCTCTGGCTTGGGCTCTGTTAATTTCCGTTGGATATGCTAATAATATCAAAGTAGACATAAATTATTTCTTTTTTTATTGAAGGATAGTTGATTTACAGTGTTTCAGGTAGACAGTAAAGTGATTCAGTTATACATATACATATATATATTCTTTTTCAGATTCGTTTCCATTATAGGTAGGTCCTAGTTGTTTATTTTATATACAGCAATGTGTCTTTGTTAATCCTAAATTCCTAAATTTATCTCTCCACCACCCTTTCCCCTTTGGTAACCATAAGTTTGTTTTCTATGTTAGTGAGTCTATTTCTGTTTTATAAATAAGTTCAGTTGTATCATTTTTTTTTAGATTCCAGATATAAGTGATATCATATGGTATTTGTCTTTCTCTTACTGACTGACTTCACTTAGTATGATAATCTCTAGGTCCATCCATGTTGCTGCGAATGGCATTATTTCATTCTTTTTTATGGCTGAGTAGTATTCCATTGTAGGTATGTATATGTGTATACATATATATGTATAGATGTATCTTCTTTATCCATTCATCTGTTGATGGACATTTAGGTTGCTTCCATGTCTTGGCTATTGTAAACAGTGCTGCTATGAACATAGGGGTTCATGTATCTTCTCAAATGATAGCTTTGTCTGGGTATGTGCCCAAGAGTGGGGTTGCAGGATCATATGGCAACTCTATTTTTAGTTTTTTGAGGAACTTCCATACTGTTCTCCATAGTGGCTGCCCCAATTTGCATTCCCACCAACAGTGTAGGAGGGTTCCCTTTTCTCTATACCAGCATTTATTGTTTGTAAACTTTTTTAAAAAATTTATTTATTTTTGGCTGTGTTGGGTCTTCGTTTCTGTGTGAGCGCTTTCTCTAGTCGCGGCGAGCGGGGGCCGCTCTTCATCGCGGTGCGCGGGTCTCTCGCTGTCGCCGCCTCTCGTTGCGGAGCACAAGCTCCAGGAGCACAGGCTCAGTAGTTGTGGCTCACGGGCCTAGTTGCTCCGCGGCATGTGGGATCTTCCCAGACCAGGACTCGAACCCGTGTCCCCTGCATCGGCAGGCAGATCCTCAACCACTGCGCCACCAGGGAAGCCCCTGTAAACTTTTTAATGGTGCCATTCTGACCAGTGTGAGGTGATACCTCACTGTGGGTTTGATTTGCATTTCGTTACTAACAAGCGATGTTAAGCATCTTTTCATGTGCCTGTTGGTCACCTGTATGTCTTCTTTGGAGAAATGTCTATTTAGGTCTTCTGCCCATTTTTTGATTGGGTTGTTTGTCTTTTTGATATTGAGCTGTATGAGCTGTTGGTATATTTTGGAAATCAATCCCTTGTCGGTTGCATCATTTGCACATATTTTCTCCCAGTCTGTAGCTTGTCTTTTCGTTTTGTTCATGGTTTCCTTTGCTGTGCAAAAGCTTATAAATCATTTCTTAAAGGACACCACTAAGTGGATGACAGAAGAATCGGCCCAGCTATAGGTTATTAATTTTCCAATTTGAGATAAAATTGGTCCAGTGAAGGATTTAGCAAAGAAGAGGCAAGTAGATATGGAGAAGGTCCCCTTTTATTTTCCAAGTGAAAGGAAGGCAGGGGTGGCTCATGTGAAAAGACTTTAGATCTCTTGCCATCTTGTTCCTTCCTCAGATCATCAGTATCCTCAGCATTGACCACAGGAACCCAAACCCTCAGACCATTATACAAAGAACTGTATGATGAAAATCTTCCTCTTCTGGAAGACTCTACTTCTGTACTCATGCAGCTCAACAGGGCCCAACCATATATTTCGGTTTCACACTCAACAGAAATCCGTAATCTTGCCCCATCATTGGTTCAGTTGGGCGATACATGGCCAAAGAAACAACCTTGAGAAACCCACTGTTTTACTTACTGAAGGGATATTGTTGAACATAATATTTGTTAAAATATACATTCTCTTCTTTATGAAGACAGGGAATTTTCCCTCAAATTTCAGCACAAAAGTTGTTTGTGTGGCTCTTACAGGCCCAGTGCAGTGTAGAAACTGATTATATTTCTTTCTTTGCATTGGCTACTAGGAAGCTCTGAACCAAATCTGTAGCACCCCTCCCCGCACACTGCAGAGCTTTCTGGCATTCATTCTCTCTGTTATCCTAACACTCAACGTCATCTTAATTTTCTGAATGCTTTGGAGTTTCCATTAAAAAAAAGTCTTAAACTCTTATTAGATTCGATCTCAAACTTGACTGTGCATCAGAATTCGCAGGAATACTTGTAAACACACAGATTGCTGGGCCCCATCCCTGCGTTCCTGACTAAGTAGGTCTACAGGGGAGGTCCAAGAATTTGCATTTCTTTCTTTCTTTTTTTAAAAATTAATTAATTTATTTATTTGGCTGTGTTGGGTCTTCATTGCTGCACGTGGGCTTTCTCTAGTTGCGGCAAGCAGGGGCCGCTCTTCGTTGCGGTGCACGGGCTTCTCTTTGCAGCAGCTTCTCTTGTGGCAGAGCACAGGCTCTAGGTGCGCGGACTTCTGTAGTTGTGGCACACAGGCTCAGTAGTTGTGCCTCGCAGGCTCTAGAGCGCAGGCTCAGTAGTTGTTTGCAGCAGCTTCTCTTGTGGCAGAGCACAGGCTCTAGGTGCGCGGACTTCTGTAGTTGTGGCACACAGGCTCAGTAGTTGTGCCTCGCAGGCTCTAGAGCGCAGGCTCAGTAGTTGTGGCGCACGGGCTTAGCTGCTCCGTGGCATGTGGGATCTTCCCAGAGCCTACTCCAAACACCACTCCAGCAATTCTCCCATCTCTTCTGCATCCTCACTGCTCCAGTCTCCACTGCATGAAAGCTAATCAAAACGTGGTCCATGCGCGGATGCCGGTCTTTGAACTAGCTGCTGTCGGTCAGGAGAAGATGTGTACAGAAATTGAGCGTTTTCAATTCAGAAACTTTTAGAAGATTCTGACAGAGTAATTTTGTTTATTAAAGTTAACCATTAAAAAAAAATGTTACATAGGCTGTCACGTGCCAGGTTACTAAGGGTGTTTGTGAGGATCACAAAAGATGTCATGGAGGGAATTCAAGACATAGGACCAGCTGACATTTTTAAAGTTTCTTTAAATCATGACCTCTATGATTCTCTGAAACATCTCCAAGATACTTTGAATTCATGTTAAGCAAATACTGTATTAAGAGCATAAGCCTCCCTCTTTGTGAGCGCTGGCAGTCAGTACCCTCCCCCAACGGCAATGACCGCGGACCACGTGGGTGCAGGCTGACCACGTTTCAAGTATAATCATTTTCTGGATGCATGTCAGGGTCCTCGTGGTGATATATATATATTTTAACGTGTACATCCTGCCTCCAGCTCTGAGAGTCTGTTTCACCCAAGCACACGTTCTCAAGTGCCATCAGCACTGAGAAAAATTGCTCTAAGTAGCCCCAAATCAGCTGTTCCCACAAAGGCTGTTCAAGAAGAGATGGACCCTTTCTGAGACGGGTTCTCATATAGGGCTTTGTGATGGTTGGGGGGGGCCCCAAAAAGCTAGTAGATCTCTAGAAATCCCCATTCTAATTCCTCAAGTGATGGGGCACGAGGGGAAAAGGACTTACTGGTGGCCAGTCATTGTAGTAGATAACATTTATGTGGTGCATGCTGTGTATCAGGCATGGTGTTAAGTGTTTTATAAGTGTGATAGTTAATTTTTCCAACAACCATAACAAGGCAAAGAGATACCGACATTACCTGCATTTCACAGAGAACAAAACGGAGGTGGATTGAGGTTTACAAAGCCAAGGGGTGAAGGCAAGTGATGTCTCCAGAGGCTACTGCCCTTTGCTTTTCTTCTGAGAGAGCATCACTCAATTTTCCCAGTTACAAAGAGGGGACTTCTTGACTCACCTGTCACATTGAGCACTTACTGTATCCCGAGCAGACACTTAGTATCGGATATCCACAGTTAACAGGGGGCTCAGTCTCTCAGGGGGAAACAGAATCATGAAAGCTGCTCACAACGCCGCGTGATGAGTGGTTTTACAGAAGTGTATCCAGAGAGCTCACCCGGTCACCAGGAGATGGGCTCACAGACAAGATAACCATGGAGTCAAAACAATGACCCCCGGAAAGGCTTTCCCAAAGAACTGTTAGCTTTGCTGACACCCTCTGCAGTCACCAAAGCTAAATTTAAATCCTTAGCTTTTGCTTTCTGGCTCCTCCTCAAGTGGGTAGCTTCATCTCCCTGAACCTAAGTTTCCTCATCTCAAAAATGGGTTAGTAAGACCCTCACCCTTCCGGGGGTTGGTGTGGATAGCATGTGACAGTACATGTAAAGCCGAGTGCCTTACATACTGTAAGTGCTCAGTAAGCGTGAGCTGCTCTCATCGTCACCACCACCACCACCGCCACCGCCACCGCCACCGCCACCACCGCCACCACCACCACCACCACCACCACCGTCGTCGTCGTCAACACACAAAGAAGGCGTCATAGGTCAGGCCCCCTAGGAAGCAGACTCTGAGACTGAGGTTTGCGTGCCAGAGGGTTTATAGGGAGTTCTCCAGGGAACACCTGTATGGGGGTGAGGGGAACTGGACTGAGTAGATGGAGAGGTTGAAACACTGACGTAGTAGTAAAAAGGACTCAGTTTATCCACGGAAGGGGACTGAACTTTTTACCCTTGCGTCAACGGGTCATTGGATGAGAGCCGCCCCCAGGGAGGGGATCCGATCTTGGGCAAGGATGCTTCCCTCTGCTGAGGGCAGTTCGTCCGGAGGGACGCAGCTGCGAGCCCTCAGCAGCCATCACTCCCTGTAGCTGGGGATGGGCACCTCAGCCCTAAAAGAGGGTGCTGGGTAGCGTGTCCCAGGACCCACTACGAGGGGGGTTGTGATCTTCCTTTATTGGGTTTTATTCCCCTACAGGCACAGAGCAGTGGTCACTAATGGTGAGTATTTATGGAGGTGTCCTTTGTACAGTGGTCCCTGAAGAGGAAAGGTCCAGGGGTTCTTATAACCAATGCTGGGAAGGCAGAAAAGAGGATGAGATCTTTAAATTGGGACCTGAAAGAATGAGAGGAAAGGGAAAGGGAAGATTTGTAGAGATCAAAGCGTTGAGGAGACAGACTAAGAAAAAAGAGAAGGGTAAACGTGGATGAACCATCAAAACACATGCAGGAGTTGATCTTAAATATTCGCATTACAAAAAAGAAATGGTGGGCTTCCCTGGTGCCGCAGTGGTTGAGAATCTGCCTGCCGATGCAGGGGACACGGGCTCGAGCCCTGGTCTGGGAGGATCCCACATGCCGCGCAGCAGCTGGGCCCGTGAGCCACAATTACTGAGCCTGCGCGTCTGGAGCCTGTGCTCCGCAACAAGAGAGGCCGCGATAGTGAGAGGCCCGCGCACCGCGATGAGGAGTGGCCCCCGCTTGCCACAACTAGAGAAAGCCCTCGCACAGAAACGAAGACCCAGCACAGCAAAAATAAATAAAATTTAAAAAAAAAGAAGAAGAAATGGTAACAAAGTGATGGGATGGAGGCAGCTAATAGGGCAGTGGTAATCATTTTGCAATTTACAAAAGTTGTACACTTGTCCACTTTAAACTTACACCATGTTAAGTGTCAAGTGTATCTCGATGCTGGGGGAAAGGAAAAAAGAGCCTTTTACAGGGTTTAATAGACATTTTCACTATGAAAAAATATACATGCAAGGTTGGTAAATTGCTTGGGGAAATCCATGAAAAATAGTAGCTCAGGGCCTTCTAGGTGTCTGCGGGAAGGCGGGAATGACAGGATGCTGGAGAAGACCCGGACACCAGGGAGAACATGGTCAAATCCCACATGGGAAGTCTGGAATTCCCTCTGCTTGGTGAACGACAACAACCCGGCGTCCACGGCAGCCTCTCCCAGAGGCTCCCCACGTGAGGCCGTGCTCTGGGCAAAGCAGCCCCGGAAGCTGTGCCCTTCCTCACTCTGCAGTGTTTATCAAAGCACTGAATTCCCGATCCAAGTCGGGCCAAAGAAGTACACGTTTGAGTCATTCCCTCATGTTCCCAGAATGGAAGTTTTCGTTTTTGTTTCTTCATTGCAGCTGATAACTTGAAAACATCTGGGACCATAGGCACTGATCTCAGAAAATCTTGCTCCCAATTCTTTTTCTTTTCTTTTTCCTTTCTTTTTGGCTTTAAGTACCTATTTTATGATCTCAAGACTATGAAAATAGACTGATACAAATCTGCTGTGGAAGAATAAACACTCTTTGTCAAAACAGGGAGAACTTTCATGCACATCTCAAATGGCATCTTTCATTGGGGAACAGCCAGAATTGTCCTGGATGGACCTCAGGAGACAGAAGCCACCTGAGCTCTATCAGAAGTTGGAAAGAGGGTGTTAGGACAGATGCCGAGAACAATCTAGTGGTTCCCAGTGGGGAGAGGCAAGGGGGAGGGGCAAAAAAAGGGTGGGGAATTGAGAGGTAAAAACTACCATGTATAAAATAAGTAAGCTACAACCCAGGGAATGTAGGCAATAGTTTACAATGACTAGAAATGGAGCAGAACTTAAAAAAATTGTGAATCGCTGTGTTATACACCTGAAACTTGCACAGTATTGTTCATCAGCTATGCTGCAATAAAAAAGGAATGCAAAAATAACAAACAATTATAGAAAAGAGGGAGTAATCTCTAACAAATAGTCTTGCTTCTGCTAAGATCTTCATCAGCTAGTGTGTAGACTACTCTTCAAATCCTCAACCAAGAATAAATAACTAAACACTGACATTCAAATTGACTAAATAACTTGAAATGACATGTAAGCGAAAGAGACAGGAGAGAAATTTTCAACTCAAAAATGTTCGACTCCACCACGTTTTCTAAACAGACTGTCATGTTTGATGCTAAAACATAGCATGGGATAGAGTTAAGAGCCCGAATTCTAAAATGAACCTCCTGGTTTAAAAATCTGATCCCTCGACTTAAAAGCCAACCAACCAACCAACCAACCAACCAACCAACCAACAACAGCAACAAAAACCTCCCCAGAAAAACCAGAAAACTTTTTGGTTACAAGTACACCATTTTCCTTCAGTCCCCATAAAGAAGATAAGAAAAAAAAAAAAGTGTGTTATGGACGCTCACACTCCCTTCTCCCCCCTCGCCGGCCGTGGCTCCTGCCCGCGGCCCCCTTCATGTCTGGCCCACACGATCCTGCTTACCTTGTTTAACCGTTATTTTTAGATATGAAACATGAGGTTCTCTGACACATCTGATGTTTTTCATAATCTACCGCTTTACTTATTAAGTAAAGAATGCTGTTGTTGCCCAGCCCAGATCCCTTTATCTACAACATAGGACCTGAATTGTGAGGGCAATACAGATCGGGCTATAGTTGTACAGGTCTGTTGTTCCTCAGAGACAAGAAATATGTTCCGATCATACGTCCACATTCGTATTCAAAACACACGCGTAGTATTTCAAACATGGAAGGAACAGAACGACCAAGGAGATACACTGGGAATCTAAATGTCAAGAGCCATTTTCAACAGAAGCAGAAAAGCATGGCATGAATGGGTCCAAAACAAGCTCTCCTTGATGCCAAGACTGACCCCTTGATTTCTGGACCTGGATTTATTTATTTACTCTCAGCCTCTCCTGGGGACACAGCAGGTATTTATTCCTAAGAAGGTTCTTGAAAAGGTTAAAATCTCTGTGGTCCAGGTGAGATGTTGACGGAGTCATTGACTTCAAACAGGTGCCTGGCAGTGACTGGTTGTGTAGAACATTCAAACTAATTTAATTTAAATTCAACAGACCTTCCATGATTTGGGACTTGGCTCAGGACTAATGTTACAACAGTGACAATGACATGTCTGGTTCCCAAGAGTTCAGAGATCAGCGAAAGAAATGACTTCACGGTATGACAATTCCCTAGCACGCAGTGGGACACGGGTCACAACTAGTGCAGGGAGGGCAGTTACTAACTCACTTCGCAGGAGTCATGGAGGTTCCCCAGCTAAGTGTCGCTTAGGCATGGCTGCGCCCTTTGCTTCCATTCTCCCAAGCTCTCCAGCCTCATCCCACCTCTCCATGAGGGGAGAAAGCATTATGAGACAGTGCAAAGCGCTTACTGCTCGACTTCTCACTGGAGCCCCAGAGGGGCAGGGTTCCCCCAAAGAAACAGTCCATTTTTGCTATAACATGACAGCTATCTCCTAAGTCATTGCTGCTGGTAAAAACTGTGCTTCCTAAAACAGTTGTTTCAATGGGAAAACGAATAAGGTAGACTAGAGCAACATTGTCCAAAGAATATTCTGCAGTGATGGAAATGTTCTGTATCTGCTCTGTCCAATATGGCAGCCACTAGCCATGTGTGGTTACTGAACACTTGAAGTGTGGCTAGTGTGGGTGAGGAACTGAACTTTTAATTTTACTTAAATAGTATTTAAATTTAATTAGCCTTTATAAGAGATATGTGAATCAAACCTACCATGAGGTACCACCTCACAGCAGTCAGAATGGCCATCATTAAAAAGTCTACAAATAGCAAATGCTGGAGAGAGTGTGGAGAAAAGGGGGCCCTCCTACACTGTTGGTGGGAATGTAAATTGGGGCAGCCACTATGGAGAACAGTCCGGAGGTTCCTTAAAAAACTAAAAATAGAGTTACCATATGATCCAGCAATCCCACTCCTGGGCATGTATCCAGAAAAGATGAAAACTCAAATTCAAAAAGATACACGCAGCCCAATATTCATAGCAGCACTATTTACAATAGCCAAGGCATGGAAGCAACCTAAATGTCCATCATCAGATGAATGGATAAAGAAGATGTGGTACATATATACCATGGAATAATACTCAGCCATAAAAGAGAACGAAATAATGCCATTTGCAGCAACATAGATGCAACTAGAGATTATCATACTAAGTGAAGTCAGAAAGAGAAAGACAAATACCATATGATATCACTTATATGTGGAATCTAAAATATGACACAAATGAACTTATTAACGAAACAGAAACAGACTCACCGACATAGAGAACAGACTTGTGGTTACCAAAGGGGAAAGGGGGTGGGGGAGGGATAACTTAGGAGTTTGTAATTAGCAGATACACACTACTATATATGAAACAGATAAATAACAAGGTCCTACTGTATAGCTCAGGGAACTATATTCAATATCCTTCTTTTCCCTAAAGGAAAAGAATGAAAAATAATATGTATATGTAAAACTGAATCACTTTGCTGTACATCAGAAACTAAACACAACGTTGTAAATCAACTCTACTTCAATTAAAAAAAAAAATTAATTAGCCTAAGAAGGAGGCAGTAGCACAGTCACTACCCTGCTGTCTTCCTCATGGACTCTGCGCAATTCCAAGGCAGAGAGTTTGCCTTAAAATCCATTTTTTCCACGTTCTCTGCTTAGCCCAGGGTGTATTCTAGCCTTGCCAACGATGATTCCTCCACTGAAGGTGTAAGTAGGAAAATACCGAGGAGTGCTTCAAGCTCTTTCCTTCCTTCTGCTAGAGGGAATTATAGGTTGGCAGCCTTGTCGTGTAGCAAGGGGAAAGGTGAGAACAAAGACTTGCTTGATTGATGTGCTTTGGGAAGAGCAAATATTTATCCTGGAAGATAAAAGAATAGATGTGAAAGGTGAGCAAAGACAGACGCAAAAGACAAGAGATAGCAAGGGCAGGGGTTGAGAATCTGGGAGAGTTGAAAGAGCACAGGGAGAGAGTCTGGAGGGAGCAGGAGGCATTGAGGGGATCTAAATGGAAGAGAAATTTTTCGAGAAGTTTTTCTCCGTAGCACGGATGGATCCAGCTTTGGTGTTC
The DNA here is from genome assembly GCF_002837175.3 of Physeter macrocephalus. Lineage (NCBI taxonomy): Eukaryota > Metazoa > Chordata > Mammalia > Artiodactyla > Physeteridae > Physeter > Physeter macrocephalus. The sequence goes on along the minus strand of NC_041230.1, from coordinate 46,504,347 downwards.
TCTAAAGGACTCAACAGAATTTGACAGTGCTTCTCAGTTATATTGGAAACTGGGTTTCTATTCAAGGGTGAATCATGCCAGCTAAATGTAGGATACAAAAGGAAAAAAGAATAGGAAAAGGAACAAAAAATGTTAAAAGAGGAGAAAGAAGAAGTCAAGTGTCCCATAAACGCTGTCGGCTGAGGGCAGAGATGTGGACTCAGTGGGTAAGGGGGTGCAAATTGCCTTTGCTATTTATTTCCTACGAAGGAGCAGTCCCAGGGGCATGGGACGTCTCCTCTGCGGTCAGACAGAAATGTTCTCCAGGATGTGAAAGCAGAAAGGGCTGTCTTTGGGAAGGTGGGCACGTTTTTAGCTGAATTATGCATCCTGGGTTCTGGCTGCAGAAACGTTGAGTCAGAGTTTATTACAAGGTCCCCAGTCGGAACAATTTTATTCAGTTTAGCTGGAGGATACAGAGAATCCAATTACGAAATCATTCAGACCAATCATAGGAACAGTGGGTTTAATAGCTCCCCATTAGCTGATTGAACTATGTGTAGCATAGATAAATGAAAAGCAATTCTTTCTGATCTTAGACAGGGATCTTTTTATTTTTTATTTTTTTAAGTGTGTTAGTTGATGGGTTGTCTATTTTAAGAAGCAGGTATGTCTGCATTGGGAGGAAGGGGAGGAGGCTTTGTAGAGTGCAATTTGAAAGTTTCATCAGAGCTCACTGTAGAATTTAGAGTGTCTGAGCCCCACTATGTATCTATTTGGATGAAGAGCAGATAAGCCTTCTGGGGAAAGAGAAAACTCATCCTAAGGGTAATCTGAGTTGGAGAACAGAAGCCTAGACGAAGAAGCCCTGTGGCAATGCAAGAGGAAGGTTTGACTCTGAATGTGGTGTTTGGTCCAACTCAGATTGCCCTTCAACTTCAGGGGCTTGTGTCTAGGACTGAGCAGTGAAGAGTGGGAGTGAAGTTTGATTTCAGCAAACCCTGGCTGAAATCCCAGCTCTCTTTGTCTTATGAGATGTGTGATCTTTAGCAAGTTCCCTTATTTCTCTGATCCTTTCCCTTCATCTGGAAAATGTCTGGTATCATAGAAATTTCTAAAGAACCCTTAATATGGTGCCCATGGCACATGGAAATCCCTCAGTAAAGGTCCTTATGATAATGATGATAAATAATTAATGACAAGAGTGTCATTATTATTAGCTCCAAACAGAAGGAGGATTAATACAGAAGGTAGCATAAGCTGCTTTATAACCTGTATTGGGTGGAATGGGGGCCACAGCCTCAGCAGAGGGCCAGGCTCCACCTGGGCTGGAGAAGAAATGGGGAAATATGCTGGGCGGCTTTGGTCTATGGGGAGGAGCAGCACAGAGCCGCGGGCGAGCGTCACGATCGGTGGCGAACCAGAACTGTGTTTCTGAGCATCCAAGCTACACCCCCTCAGAAACCCTTGCAACTGTCTGGGAGGTATTGAAGGTGGGGGGCCTGATACCTACAAAGGAAGGTAGGAACAGAGTCATGGACATACTGTTTTAAAAGGGGCTTTTTTTTCCCCAGTAGCTTGAAATATTTAGTCATTTACTTTCCAGTTTTATTGAGCTGTAACTGACACGCTGTGTTAATTAAAGGTGTACGACATGATTTTTTTGTGTGTGCGTGTGGTACGCGGGCCTCTCACTGTTGTGGCCTCTCCCGTTGCGGAGCACAACAGGCTCCGGACGCGCAGGCTCAGCGGCCATGGCTCACGGGCCCAGCCGCTCCGCGGCACGTGGGATCCTCCCGGACCGGGGCGCGAACCCGCGTCCCCTGCATCGGCAGGCAGACTCTCAACCACTGCGCCACCAGGGAAGCCCTACAACATGATTTGATGTGTGTGTATCTTACGCAAGGATTACCACCATATGTTTAGTTTAGTGAAATATTGTTTGAACACCCAGGCTGGCAGGGCCTGGCATCCCCAGGTGTACAAGCATCGCAGGAACACTTGAGTTCAAGTGCTCTTGGAGTAACCATCATCAGAAGCAGCACACCAGGTTCTCTCCAAGAGCCGTAACCTCCGGACCCCGATGGAGCCGCACGGCAATACGGAGGAAATTACAGAGCATCTGGAGAAGTCAGAGGCCCACATTTCCCAGCCTTGGGAAAGTAGTTATTAGAGGGTTCAAAAGTGATCTCTAGGGGCTTCCCTGGTGGCGCAGTGGTTGAGAATCCGCCTGCCAATGCAGGGGACACGGGTTCGAGCTCTGATCCGGGAGGATCCCACATGCTGCGGAGCAACTAAGCCCGTGCGCCACAACTACTGAGCCCGTGTGCCACAACTACTGCAGCCCGCACGCCTAGAGCCCGTGCTCTGCAACAAGAGAAGCCACTGCAATGAGAAGCCCACGCACCGCAACGAAGAGCAGCCCCCGCTCGCTGCAGCTAGAGAGAGCCCGTGTGCAGCAGTGAAGACCCAACGCAGCCAAAAATAAATAAATAAATAATTTTTTTTTTTTTTTTTAAGTGATCTCTAGTTTCAAGAGAACAGACTGTATCAAGGAGAAGTAAAACTCTCCGGAAACATAGCTCCTTTGGTATTCTTTCAAGTCCCCACTCAAAGACCTGCGTGCTGGAGAGATGTAGACTTTTGTCAGAGTAAGCTGAGATGGCAGAGGGGAGGCTGAAGGTACACTAGCGTGGACGGGCCACTGTTTGTATTAGGAACGTCACATTTACAAGTGACACTGCCGCTTCTGCCAAAATGTACACTAACAATATGGGGAAAGTCGGTAACACTGGGCTGGCCAAAAAGTTTGTTTGGGCTTTGCCATAAGATGGTACGGAAAAACCCGAACTAACTTGTTGGCCAACCCAATATATTCACTCATTCCCCCAAACACTGATTGAGCGCCTACTGTTACCCAAGCCCCAGGCTTGGTGTTTATCACTTAAATGAGAACAGAGAGAGTTTCTGGAATGTCCAAGATGACGAGAGATTTAAAAGATGATAGGCCTCAAAGTTGAAAATATTATATATGTTATTTAATACGATTCAGTAACTTGGTGCTGAGAGATGTAAAGTCCCAAGGCAGGGAATGGAGCTGCCTTCTCCAGTCCCCTGCCTGATTCTTCACTTTTCCTGGGTGAAGAAGCATCTCTTATCCCCCATGATGACTGCCATTTTGATCAGTCCAGTGTGTCTCTTACCTGCGCCGTCTGATAACTGCCCTCCATTCCATTTAGAGTGTCTACCCCACCCCCACCCCGAACACGAACACACACACACACACACACACGCGCGCGCGCGCGCTTCATGAGCTCCTGGTGGGGCTGTCAATCATGAGGCTCCATTCTTCTAGGTCAGAATAGGACAGAATGGGGCACAAATGTGGCCAGTCACAGCACCTCACTCCCTTGGGCCAAACAGAGAGAGGGACATCCAGGGGCTGGTATGTGATTCATGAAGGGCCAATCGGATTCCTTCCTTGATATATGAAAACTGGGAGAAGAAAGTTTTCTTTGCATTGGGGCTTGCTAAACTTGCAGAAGGCAGCTGGGGCAAAAGGCCGCCATCTTTCCAAGTCTCAAGAAGGCAGCTCATTGCAGTAGGAGCACATGAAGCTAACAGATGAGACAGAAGATAAAAGATGGAAGGGTCAGGAAAGGGGAGAGCCTAGAAGTCCAGGGACAAGTTCATCATGACGGTCACCAAGGCTGAAATGAAGGAAAGAGAGGTCAGAACAAAAGTGACTGGTCTTTTTGAAGATCCCTAAGCTTGGCCCAGCTTCTGGAACACAGTAGGAGCACGATACCTTTTGGTTCCATTTCCTCTCTTGTTCCTTCAGGAATTCATCTGGATCTTCTTGTTTACGTCATGCCATGGTGGCACATTCTGTCCAGGCTACTTTTGATGTTAGGGTCTTGTACCCTTTGGGGAAGACACGTGGAATCTGAATAGGGACTCCATTCGGAAAACTTTATGACACATGGAGGGACTTTCTAATGTCCTAATTTTTTGCATCTCCTCCTTACCACACCATTAATATATATTAAACATACACTATACGACAAGGACTTCATTCATTCAACAAATATTAAATATGCCAACATCATTGCCAAGTACTTTAGACATGATCTCTCTTTTGATCCTGACACACACAAAATTATCCCATAAGGACTATAATTATACCCATATTACAGATAAGCAAACTGAGGTTTCAAATGAGTAAGTCATTTTCCCAAGTTTATAGAGATTGCTAAAATGATCAGATTCAGGACTTGAATCCACATCTGCTTCGCTTCACACATTAACTCTTTTATAACCAAAAGCATCCTGCCTCCCATCCAGTTTGGGTGTTTAGTCAGTGCCATCCCAAGAAATGAATCATTATCATTCTTTTCACAGAAGATAATTACCCTGCAATGGGCTCTGGGGACTACAGGTGTTTGGAGAAGTCAGGAGTAAGAGGACCCAGTGCTTTAACTTGCCAAGGGGGTTCTGTCGGGGGAACCACTGACTCGCATGTTCCTGCCCCCAGGACAGTGCTGGGGAAGAGGCGTAAGCTGAGGGATCAAGGGCCACTGACGGAAGGAGATTGAGGACGGAAACTCACTGCAGGCTGTCATCAAGAAAATACCACGTTTAAAGATGAAACAGCCCCTTTCACTGGAGCATCTGTTTTGTCTCTTGGGCCTTCAAACATTACATTTACTCATTTTAATACCACGGCTCCAACCGATGTTCTGTGTGAGATCACACACGGAGGAATCAAACTAATTTGAGATTACACGCCCACTGCCCTTTCCTAGGAAGAGCGTCTTCTTGTTTCTAATTAAACGTTTTCTTCTATGACAAATGCCAAGATGCCAAAAAAGATCCCTATGAAGAATTAGAAGTGGCAGGAACTTGGGGTCACGGGGGCGCTATTCCCACGTCTGGGTGAGCTTTGTTGTTGGCCCCGAATGTCAGTGATTTGCCCGAAGGTCGTGGGATTTTGGGTTCTTCTGGATGAGTGTGAACCAAACTCCAGAGGCTGGGCTGTTTTGCACGCCCAGCTATCAGAGAAATCCGTGCTGCTACCCCCAAATGAGTGTGCGCGGAGCCGGTGTTAGGGTAGCAATACATCAGTCCAAATCCATTCCCGACCCTGGGCGTAAGACTCAAAAGCCAGCACCCTACTCCCTGCTGCCCACGTAGTTTGGTGGGAGATTATCAGGACAGGGAATGGGGGGATGGGGTCACGTCCCAGGTCTGTCTTTTGCAGCCCCGGTAACAGAGGAAGGAAAATAACTTTTACTGAGTGCCCCCTGTGTGCCAGGAGCAGTGAGGACTTTCACAGCCCCTCAGCCAGTCTTCAGGACAGTACCAAACAGAGGGTGTTATTACCAGCGTGAGGATACGGACAAGGGGAAAGTGCGGTCTGCCTACCACCACACAGCGGCGGTGAGGTAGCATTAGGGTAAGAACGCAGATCTGTTGTAGCTTCTCACTCTTTCCACTTCATCTCTGAGTCCCGTTTTCTTAGCAAGTAAAGATGATAAACTCACGGGTGAGCGGCAGATGAAAAATGACAAGGATGATAGGCTTTATTGCCACAAAGATGCTGCCGGTGGAGGGTAGAGTGAACTTGAGTATCAGTCATCACTCCCTTTGCCATCGTGAGCCACTGCCGTTGGCTTCTGTCTAATTAAGATCAGGCTGCTGTTTATGGGAACCTGCTCTGTGTCAGGTGTCCTATAAGATGTCCTACATTTCCTTTTTGAATGAAAAAGAAGAAACACTGATTCTGGGCTTCCTTTCTTCCTCGAATTGCTGGGGAGACAGGAAGTCCATTCCATTATTGGATCAAGAGCAAACACTGTCACCATCACCAGCCCTCACCAGGGAGGACACAGATAATGGAAAACGCAAACTTCGATGAATAAGAAAGACCCCAGAAGCAGCATCTCTACCTTCTCATCACCAGACGGGGCTCCACGTGACTCAGCAGACTCATCCTTTCCTATCAAATCGCCATAGCCCCATCCAACACAGAGTGGCTCAGAACACTTCATTCCAGTCTCTGTGCCAGAGTGGCTCCTGGCTCGGGTCTTGAGACCCTCCAAGCAATTTCTCAGTTTTACAAACATCTGTGTCTCTTGACCTCATACGCTCCATTTGTTTATTTGAATAAACTCAGGGAAGATCATATTGGCCATATTTCATTGGATTGGCCTTGTCAGGGACACTTTAATGCTGTGTTGTTTGGGGACAGCCTGCACTCAAGTTGCCAATGTAGCCGTAGCCCAGTGGAGGCCACGGGGCAGAGGAAGGAACTCAGCGTCTTAAGTGATGCTTATATCGAATCAGCACGGGTATTCTGGGTCAACAGCCGTAACAATGTGATCCTAGGTGGCTCCCCGAAGCATCCCAGACCACAGAAATGGACAGAAAGTGAATGTGGTTCAGAAGCACAATGGCCACTTTGGGAGACCAGATGGCACCTTGCGATTTTGAGTCTTACCAGCTATACTTCAAATCAGTCAAATGCATACATGGTTCTTGCTCTGTATTTCCGATTCCGGTCTTTGTGTCTGTCTGCCTCTCTCTCTCTCTTGGTCTTTCACTGTCTCTCTGTCCATTGTGCCTTTGTCACTGTGTCTCTCTGATAATCAGACTCCCACATGTAAAGAGTCCAGGAACAAGAGAGACTTGGATTTTTATACTGCTCATCCACTTAAGAGTTCGTGATCTTAACTTGTCTCCGAATGTCAGTTTCCCCATTATTAAAATGGAGATTGTGGGCTTCCCTGGTGGCGCAGTGGTTGAGAGTCCGCCTGCCGATGCAGGGGACGCGGGTTCGTGCCCCGGTCCGGGAAGATCCCACATGCCGCGGAGCGGCTGGGCCCGTGAGCCATGGCCGCTGAGCCTGCGCGTCCAGAGCCTGTGCTCCGCAACGGGAGAGGCCACAACAGTGAGGCTCGCGTACTGCAAAAACAAAAACAAAAACAAAAACAAAACAGGGGAGTATTTCCGATTATAGTCAGAGGGCTTGCTTCCCACTGCATTCCAGCTGTATACCAGATCAGTGAGATTGTAACACTGACCTTGTTGAGTTGCCATTAGGATAAAATGAAACAGTGTATATATAGCAGGCCGTTCAGTTGCTTCCTCCTAACAAGTGCCCAACAGATATGAGTTCCCTCTCCATCTCCAGTGCACTTTACGCTCATCATATATTAGGATCCTACCAATCTGTTGGCTTTCCTCTAGCGTGGCCTGCCCTCAGCCCATTTTCAGATCAGCCAATGGAGCCATTGGCTGATGGCTGCAACTGTTTTTCATCCAGTTGGTCTCATTCCAGCAGTCTCATGTGGCCTCTTGCTGTAAATCAGTCCGGGAAAATAAATGTCCCCAGTCCATTAGTGCCTTTCCACCACAAGCCAATTTGAGCCACAAAACAGACCAGCTTCTTAATGGCCACTTAAATACATTGCTGCAGCCCAGTCTGGAGACCCTCAGCCTCAAACCCCACCAGCTCCTGTCCAAAAGAACCTCCACTGTTACAAGACTGCTGGCAGCAAAGGCATAGGTCGGACCCTTAACACCTGCAGGGGGCAGGGCGGGGGAGACCACAAACCCTGGTTTGCCTAGGACGGTTCCAGTTTGTCCCTGCCATCCCAGAGGAATTATTAGCAGTGTCCCTTTCACTCTCCAAAGAGTGCTGGTCTGAATGATAGACTATAAAAGGTCTCTATGGAAACCAAGAATAATAGTTTATAGGAATAATAGTAATGTCTAGCATTCACTGATCACTTGCTCTGTGCCACGATCACCGTAAAGGTCCTGATGCACCGTGGGCTCGGTGTGACTCAGCAGAAACCCCCTGACAGCGCTCTGAAGGGAGGTGCTATTATTATCTCCATGTTACAGAGCAGGAAGCTGAAGTTTAGAGCAGTAGACGACAGGGTCAAGGTCAACCAGTGTAGCGGGCGCTGGTTGTGCCTCGCTCAGATCCCTTTTACTGGGCAGTGCACCCATCCTCCGGCTACTGGGAGAGCTGGCTGCTCAGAGCTCAGAGCAGTCCCCGTCCCCTCTTCCACGGGGAACAGAGGCTCCACGTCCCCACTTGGAAAACAGCCCAGAGCCCAGAACCGACTGATGACAGGGGCTGGCGGGGTGGGGGGGTGGCCCAGAAGGCCTCCCCCATTGCTACAAGGTCAGATTGACTCTATGGTACAACTCATGCTCCAGAACCCCTGGTGGGATCCAGCTGAGACCCGGCTCCTGCTTGGCTACTTCCCCAGCCCCATCCTGCCTCCCTTGCTCCCAGTCTCCCGAGAGCACCTCTTACATCAACCATTTCAGAAAGCATCCCTGTCCCAGGCCCTGCCTCCAGGGGACCAGTCCTAGGAGAGCCAGTTAGCAGGTGGCTGAGCTGGGACTCATGTCTAGGAAGGTCTCACTCTCCATCACTAAGCAGATGTGATGTAACACTGCCTAAATTATACATCTCCAAGTCATCAAGTCTCCAGGAAACACGTCATACAGGCATAGATATGACAACAGTCACAACAACTACCATTTACTTAGGGCCAACTTTGGGCCTCTTTCCTGCATCTGATCCTCTCAACACCATGATGTCATCTTAGTATCCCCATTTTGCAGTTGAGGCACAAAAATCTTGGAGAAGTTAAGAGAGACGCTCACCGAGGCTACACGGATACATCTTTCTCCAAAGGCCAGGCGCTTTTTCCCCGCGGCCAGTTACATCGCTTGCTGTGTAAATCGTTCACTGAATGGTAGATGAAACAGATTCCCCATTAAAGTTGATGCTCTGGCAACAATTTAGATGGAAGACTGGGCTCTCCCTCCCACGCTGCGCACCCCACAGCGGTTCTTTCTGAGCCACGTTTGACCATCAAGCCTCCACTTTGCGGGGAAGCCTTATTACTCTGGGAATGGACAAAGAATGTTTCCTTAAGCCAGACAAACAGATCAAAGGAGCCATATTCACTGAAGAAAGGAAAGAAAGCAAGCTTATGTGCCAGAGGTCCGGAGAAGTAAATTACATGTCTTGTGGCTTTTCCACAGAGGGAGACAAAATAGAATAAAAGGAAAACAGCAGAGTTTTAAGGAGAAACAAACCAGGATTCAAATCCTATCTCTACTACCTGTGTGATGTTTTAGCAAATTACTGAACATCTCCAAGCCTCAGTTTGCTCTACCATAATACCTACTGCGTTAGACCACAGATGAGAGGGGTAAATGAGGTAAAATATGTATTTCCCCCTGCCTCTTCTCTTCCATTTCCATAAAATTTATACAGTAACCAACTTGGACCCTCATTCCAGGTCTGAATACTACTAGTTCAGATATTTATTCAGATGCTTTATTCTCTAGCAAAAAGCATATCCTATTTGATGATAAAAGGTTTACATTAAAAATAGAGAATGAGAGACAGAGGGGGGGGAGAACAGATAAGAGGGAAACCTTCATCCAGGAGGAGATCAGCTGATTCATAAAACTACAGAACGAGTCATCCTGGCTCCCAAGGCTAAATTTACAATCAATGGGCATTTTGGCCAGCCAATCCTAACCTAGTGGAGAAAGAAGGGCCCCGCGGGCAATCCTCACAAACCGATTTCAGTCCCCCCTTGCAAAACCGATTATCTCTGCTTCCAGCTTGCGGAAATGAAAATCAATCTGGGCCTTTGCAATACTGTATTCCAAATCCACCCCCTCACCCCCCATGGCTGGCTAGCTTTCTGAACAACTGGGGTGGGGGATCTGCAGTGATTCCATTGTGTGTGTGTGTGTGTGTGTGTGTGTGTGTGTGTGTGTGCGCGCGTGCGTGCGTGTGTGTGTGTGCATGCGTGTGTGTGTGTGTGTGTGTGTGCGCGTGTGTGTGTGTGTACGGCTCCAGTGAAGAACAGGCTTCAGTGTCTGGCTTTGAAAATCAATCTCCCAGCCTTCATCTTGACATTTATTATTTCCAAACGCTTCAGATCCTCTCAGCATTTATGCAGTAAGCAAAAGTCTGGAGAACCCAGATCTATTTGCCCTGCAGGTTACAATCTTTTCTCTTAAATAGCTTCAACATTTTCACTCTCTGAAAATACACTCTGACAGAGTCCTAGAACCCAGTCCTCAATTTGAATGGAGGGTCATAAATTACACACACACACACACACACACACACACAGTATTTTTGATAGGTGGTTTAGGAAGGAGAATTATCAATACACAGTTAATGTTACTAGATAGACATTCTTCCACCAGCAAGTGAAGAAAAATAATGACTCAACAATCCCCCTCCAGGCGTCTTTCCTCCATCCATTCATCCAGCAGTAACTTAGTCATTCAGCAAGAGCTTATTCAGGATATACTGGGTGCCAAGCTCTGCGCTGGGTGCTGGGAATTTATTGGTGAGCAGGGCAGAGGTAAGCTCTGCCTTCTGGGATCAGCCAGCTTGGTTCAGCAAGAGTTAACAGCATAGAACTGTATAGGAGCCCCCAGTTGGCCAGAGCCTTGTCCCCTGGCCTGAGTTTCCCAGGGAGAGGCCCCTGTGTTTAGAGTCAAACATGACCAGCCCCATATGTGATGATTGAGCCAGAGAGCAGCAACCGCCTGCCTCTCTCCAGCCTCCTTCCAGTCTGGCGAATGCAACCCGCGTCTGCTCTCAAAGCGGGAAAGGGGAGGGGAAGCTCCTTGGCCTTTTTCTTGCCTCTAGATTGTTCCCAGATTCTGAGTTTGGGGGTCTAACCTGGGAACCGGTGAGCTGGCTGCTGCTTTTAGGGAGCAGTGTCTGTTGGGGGCTTTAAAAAACCGCGATGGGAAGGGGTGGGCCCATCTCACTGTGCTAACAGCAACTTACCCTGAAAAGCTTCCCTCCCTGCTGCATGGACAACTCGAGAGTGGTGGTCCAGTGAACCCTCTGGGGTGAGCCCGCCCTCCCCAGAATTCCAAGGAAATGACCATATAGTAACAGCACAAGAGAGGCTTAAGCACTCCAGGAGGGATCCCAGCCGGTTGGGGGGCGAGGGGGGAGGGAGGCGGCAGTCTGAAGTTCCCTGGGGAGGAGTGGGGACTGGAAGGGTACTCAGATTGCTGAGCTCCTCCTGAGATGGCAGCAGGAGTTAGGAGAAGATTCAGTTGTTTTGTTTGTTTGTGTTTTTCCTCTTCAGAGGAACACAGAAGATGCTTGTGGGGAAAGAGGGGGGATGAAGTAGCAGTCTTGGCCTCCCCCCTCACGGGGCTTAGATGCTGCGTAGCTAGGATGCTTCCCAGTTCCTCTCCCCATATCAGACCACAAGGACGGGAGTGTGCAGCGGTGAGGAGGAAGGACGCATTTCCCCAGCCCCGCACTTCGTCCCAGCCCCACCAGGACAATAGCATAGAGGCTGAAAAGATCCAATATCAGATCCTGGCCATGCCACTTCGTGGCGCCCGAATGATCCTGGGCAAATCACTCTCCAAGCCCTGGTTGCCGCACCTGTAATGGGGGACAATGATGGTACCTAACTCACCGGGTCCCAGGAAGTATTAAATAAGATCGCACACATAAAACTCTAAAAAACGATAGCTCGTACACAGTAAGCCGACGGTTATTTTTTAAGCATGTTCTCGTCAAACCTCCTCTCCTGGCAGCTGAGCTGTCCTACCCCACGGAGAGCTCCCGCAGCGCAATCTTTCAGACCCTGAGCGCTGGGCGCCACATCGACCCTTCCGCTCTCACAGGCTCCTCCGGTCACCCCTAGATCCGGCTTGGGGAGGGCGAGGGCCGCCTCTCAGCATCCTCCCCAGCATCTGCTGGCCCAGGGCCTCGGGGAGGCTCTGAGACCCGGGCGAGGGCGCGGAGGGGGGGTGTCCACGGAGGCTCTCCCCCCACCTGCTCCCCGGAGCAGTGAGCGCGCAAAGAGAGAAAAAGAGAAAGGCGCGGATACTGGACCAGGCTTTGACGCGGATCTTGAGCTCGCCGTCCTGCGGCTCGGGCATGGCCTTCCTGGTGACCCGCAGCTTGTTGAGCCCCCCGAAGCCGGCCAGCACCACGGCGCGCATCTCCTGGGCGTCCCCGAGGCGGTGAGAGCTGCCGCCGCCCTCCGCCGGCTCCCTGACTGCCTCCTTCTCGATCATTTGCTCCGTCTCCTCCGCCTTCTCCACGCCTTCCTTGGCCATGGCGCGCGCGGGCGCAGGGCGCACGGGCTGCAGCGGCTGAGGCGCGGGGGGCTCGGGGCTCCTCTCCCGCGGGTTCCTCCTGTTGAATGTGGGATGCTCAGCGGTGCAATGGCTGCAGCCTCTGCGAGCAGCGCCGCGGTCCACAGCCTCCGCCGTAATCCTCCCAAGAGCCGCGCCCCTGTCCGCCCCACCTCGCTCCCCACCGCTCTTCCCTGCCCGATCAAAGCCTCAACTCCAGTTTCTCACCCAGTGTCAAATCAAGCTCTTGATCGTAGACCCAGAGTCCAGATTTGCCCCAAACTCGTGAATTCAACATGCAGAGAGGACGCCTTGTCCTCCGCTGTGGGCACAATACTTCATTATATACGGCGCAGGCTGGGCGCCTTGAAATGGACAGAGATCAATGTCTGGGTCTGGAGGATGCCTCCCCGCCCCAAGGTTGCCTCCTCTCCCACCGACATGCGGGGGCGGGCGGGATAGACTGGAAATGGTGCTTTTCCCCAAACCATCAGTCCCAGCTAGAAGAGAGGAGAGGTTCTGGAAGCTGGGAGCTAGAAATCCCTCTCGCTGCCCCGAGGAGTCCAAATCCAGGGTCTTCGCACTCAGGACCTCCAGGGTTATCGCGGATGCTCTTTAGGGCATCGCCAGGAGTATCTTCTGATGGCTAATTCTCACTACCCGCACCATTTGGGGCCGTTAAAGAGGCTCCAAAAAGAATTCAGTACCAGAAAGCGGTCCTGTTCTTGATTTGACCTCCTCCCCCCAGAAGATCAGATCAGTGTGCACCCCTTCGCAACACAGTCGTGTGTACACACACACACACACACACACACACACGCACGTGTGTGTACGCGCCCGCAGCAATAACTGGCTTTTTGTCTTTTGTTATCGAGGGCTTTGAAAAAGAGCTCACGGGAAAATCTTAGATTTTTTTTTTTTTTTTTTTTTTAAGGATAAAAGATGGGGGATTGCCTTACAGCAGTTTAAGGAAAGATGCAGTTGAGGAATGATAGGTGTATATTCTAGTTACTGTGCAACCACAGCCAGCCTTGGGATCTTGGTTGACTCATTCAGTCTTTCAAGCCTCAGCTTCCTCATCCATAAAATGGGTACATTAATTTTATTTATTCGCATTGTGCTAAATGCTGGGCTGGACATGACTTTCGATAACTCATGGTCCTTACCTTTGAGGAGCTCATTCTCAGAGTGTGAGGCAGGGAGGACACAGTCAACAAATCGACAGGACACAATGAATAGTGTCAGTGCCTCTTCTCCCTCGGCCTCTCTGCTTTAATGCCCTGGCCTTCTATTCCTCAAAAAGAGTATTAGGTTCCCTCCTACCCGCTGTTGTCCCCAGGCCTGGAATGTATGTCCCACCTCCTTGTGTTACTTCTTACTTCACTCTCAACTCAAACACCCATTCCGAGCGAGAAGCTCCCCAACCCCAGGGTATGCTGGCTGTCCTGTATGGTAAACTCTCATGACAGTTTGTAACAAACTTTTACATGATTACCTGTTAATGTCTTTCCGTTTCCCAGTTGTGGTCTTCATGTGAGCAGGAGCTATTTCTGCATTTATCCAGCATGGTTTCCCCAGGAGGTTAACACAGCATTGGTACATAGTAGAATATACTCAGAAAAATGCTTGTTGAATGAATGAATGAGTTTGTGAATGCAGATGCTACCGTGGGAATCCAGAGGAGGGTACAGTTGAAGAAGACCTCAGAGAGTGAGGAACTTGAGCCAGACCTTGAAGATGAGCCAGATTCCTCAGGCAGGTGATCTCAAGCACCTTCAGACACACAGAAAGGTGACAGGTGATAGGACTTTTGGGAAGACACTGCCTTATTCTACGTGAGCTGAGCATTGGCTCTGTTTGGCAGTCACTGGAGACTAAGCTGGAAGGTTGGTAGGCACCAGCTTTTGAGGATTTTTACATACTGTTTTATAAAATTTAAGACATAATCATGGAGGCAATGGGCATCACTGAAGGCTTAAAAAACAAAAACAAGGGAATGGCATCACCAGACTGCATTTCAGGATAACAACTTTGGCAGTAAGGGGGTGATGCTTTAGAGGATACAGTTACTGGAAGCGTGGAGATCAGAGGCTAGACAGACAAAAATCAATAAATCAATCAGTAAATTAGAGGCTCACCTGAGGCAATGGCTGTGGGGTGGAAGAGAGGAGATTAGAAGGAAGGTGAATAGACAAGGCTAGGTTAGTGAATTAAACATTTTATTGTAAACCCAATCGTCCAAATTATTAAGCCTGTTGACATTGTGAGATATAACGTTGAGGCTGGATTCTACCCTGAAACAAAAATTGTTTTCTCATAAATTTATTTATTTATTTAATTTTGGCTGCATTGGGTCTTCGCTGCTCTGCGCGGGCTTTCTCTAGTTGCGGCGAGCGGGGGCTACTCTTCATTGCGGTGTGTGTGCTTCTCACTGTGGTGGCTTCTCTTGTTGCCTAGCACAGGCTCTAGGTGCACGGGCTTCAGTAGTTGCAGCATGCAGGCTCAGTAGCTCTGGCTCGCGGGCTCTGGAGCGCAGGCGTGTGTGCTTCTCACTGTGGTGGCTTCTCTTGTTGCCTAGCACAGGCTCTAGGTGCACGGGCTTCAGTAGTTGCAGCATGCAGGCTCAGTAGCTCTGGCTCGCGGGCTCTGGAGCGCAGGCTCGGTAGCTGTGGTGCACGGGCTTAGTTGCTCTGCGGCATGTGGGATCTTCCCAGACCAGGGCTCGAACCTGTGTCCCCTGCATTAGCAGGCGGATTCTTAACCACTGCTCCACCAGGGAAGTCCCTGAAACAAGAATTTGAGTGCCAGTGGTTTATTTTGGAGGTAATCCCAGGAAGCTCCCATCAGGAAGTCAGAAAATGAGCAGGGAATCAATAGAAACCAACGTAGGGTGTGTTACCACGGGGACAAATGGGGCTCAAACCCAGAGACAGTGTGGAACAAGCCTTAGAGTTATCCCTCCCAAGAAGTAAGGAAATGGGTATTTTTAAACTAAGTTTTCTGCTGATTGAACATCTAAAGGCTGTTCCTGGAAGTGTTAACTCCCTGGCACTTCCAGCCTGCTGCAGGTACCTGGGCTGAGATGCCCCAGTCAGGATGCTCTCAGTAAGAAGCCATCACCTTAGACAGGGAATGGTGAGTTCAAAGGGGATATGGGCTTGGCGCTGACAACATCTGCAAGGTGTGGTATTGTTTTGGGGGTGACTACTCTTCTAGACACTTTAGGTATGTTTTGTAATTTGATTCTCAGAATAACCTTATTAGGTAAACATCATTATTCCTACTTTACAGAAGAGGAAACCGAGTCTTAACATGGTGAATTATCCTGCTCAAAGGAACACAGTGACTGTGGTGTGATACACAACTGACACCAAATGGGTGCTCTTGACATGTCACCATGCATGTTTATTTGGATGGGTCAAATGAGTCCTTCCGCTCATTGGTAATACTCCGTGGCATTTTTGGTGTTCTTTTCCCTTTTATTGGCCTCCTAATATTTCTGTCCCACTGAGATCCCTTGCCTTGATTCTGAGGGTTTTCCTTTAGCAACAGAAAGTTAATCTACTTTGCACTCAGCACACAGCATGTTTAAGAGAAAGTGTTTGCCTTATAGTATGTTAAAAGGAATATAATTACTTCCTCCAAGGGAATCTTCTGGCTGTTTACAAACCCCAGATTATAATCGGTTTGCAGCCGATTGTGACAACAGCTAAGAGGAAACACAGCACAATCTGTGCTGCTTGGGGAGGCATACCTTCCTCTGAGTCTTATATACCACCATTTGGATCATTAAGTATTCCCAAATCTTCTCCTCTCTGGTGGAATGTGACAAGTGCCATGCGGCAAGGCATCTCTCCAAATAAGCACAATAAATCTATTTTCAATTTATAAAATTGATTCCCTGGGCATTAGCTCATTTAGAGCTTCAGTGGTGAAATATCTTACATTGTAGGGCAGTGTCACACAGCGGCCACTGCTGGTGAGATACAGTATTACAACTCAGCTCTATTAGCTTGTATATGACGTGGGAACAGGTGTGTGTCCCCGTGGGAGGAGTATAGACAGTCAAAATAGGAACTGCTCAAGGTATTAGCCATCTTAGGGGAGTGTCACACAAAAGAGGTGAGATCTTTGAGCAAGAATATATGGGAAACAATCTTAGCATGATTTCAGAATGGTTTTCTAAATAACTTGGAATGGTTCAGTAACTTTCCAGAGAAATAGGTTACCTGGAGCAAACAGTCAATGTCTGAAACTATATCCTTCAGTAAGATTTCTTCTATTGTATTTTCCTCAATACAGTTAGAGTTATTTATTATAATACATTGTTTAATCTAAAAAATAATCCTGTGCCATAGGTACTATTATCCTTATTTTACACAGAAGAAAATTTAATAGAAATGGAGTAACTTTCCCAAGGTCACCTACTTAGCCTGTGGCAGAGCTGGGATTTGAAGTGGGAGGCATTTGACTCTCAAATGTGGATTTTTAACCACTATGCCTAATGCCTATGGTTTTATAAGCTGTTATATGTTTCAAAAATTCCATAGAATAGGTTGAGAGGAAGGAGAAAAATTTAGAAGGTCAGTAATGAAGAATGGTTAGTAGTTGATGGCTACTGAAAGATCTCAGTAAAATCCAAGAACTCATATTCAAGGATGTATGCTATAATTTCTTATAGTTTGGGGTGATGTAATTTAAAAGGTAATGAAGCATGATTGACACAAATACAGCATTATCTTCAGAGAAGTACTGGATAGGTGTGCAGCCCATCCTGAAGGTGGTAGAATAAACTTCCTATTTATATATCGTAGGACCAGTCATAGATGGTTAACTCTAGATGTGTCAGAGGAAAAAAAAATGAACTGATACCTGTTCATCACCTTTTGAGTGCTGACCTTGTACTAGTGCTAAGTACTGGAGATAGAATGGTGAATAAGACACACATTCTCAGTCCCAATGGAGCTAGCATTCTAACTAAGGAGAAATATATTGGTTTAGGTTGGGTTCCCCAGAAGCAAATCTTTCTTAATTCAAATATTTGAGTACAAAAATGGCTTATTTGAGTGGTGATTCTAGGAAGTAGGCGTCTGTGGAATTGATATAGGGAAGGGAAAGAAGTCAGTACAAGGTACATTATCTAGCAGGTTATCACTGTCATTAACTCAGGTTAAATCCTGCTGGAGAACTCTAGATGACAGTGTAGAACACACCTCAAAGTTCTCCTAATCAAGAAGCAAGGTAA
Organism: Physeter macrocephalus; assembly: GCF_002837175.3. Taxonomy (NCBI): domain Eukaryota; kingdom Metazoa; phylum Chordata; class Mammalia; order Artiodactyla; family Physeteridae; genus Physeter; species Physeter macrocephalus. Next base: position 46,486,952 of record NC_041230.1, on the reverse strand, counting down.
CTGGAGTATCCGTCAACTCCTATCCGTCCTCCAGTCCTGCTGGTCGAGGGCTCTTTCTGGGGAATGCTAACCATCTGCCCTTTGTGATCTGCCCTGTACATGGATTGGTTTGGAATTGGCAGTTAGACCAAGCTATCCTGAAAGAGTTGCAGGTGTCTTGATTTAAAGCCATTGGGTCATTGTGCACGGCAATGGTGAGTTCCAAGAAGGTGTACAAGGAACAAAAACAATCGCTGCTATATATATGAAACCAAAAAAATCATAGTATGGTAAGCACTGTAAAGAAGGAATAGAACGTGCTGTCTGGAAGGTCAGAGAAGGCTTCACTATGAAAGTGATGATAAAGTATTAGATGCAGCTATGAATAACAAAAACCCCCAAATAAGAAGTAGCTTAAAGAAAGCAGAATACACTTAAGGATGGTATGGTGTCTCCACGAAGTCATCAAGATCAATGTTCCTTCCAGCTCTCTACTTCATCTAGATGAAGGATTGGCCCGCATTCTCATGGTTCAAGATACAGCCCTCACACCCGTGTTCCAGGTAGCAGGAGCGAGACAGGTGGGATGGGAGAGAAAGGCCCACATCTTTCCTTTTTTTTTTTTTTTTTTTTTTTGCGGTACGCGGGCCTCTCACTGTTGTGGCCTCTCCCGTTGCGGAGCACAGGCTCCGGACGCGCAGGTTCAGCGGCCATGGCTCACGGGCCCAGCCGCTCCCCGGCACGTGGGATCTTCCCGGACCGGGGCACGAACCCGCGTCCCCTGCATTGGCAGGCGGACTCTCAACCACTGCGCCATCAGGGAAGCCCCCACATCTTTCTTTTTAAGGAAACTTGACGAGACCACCAAAATATTTACATCTACTTACCTCTTATTGGCCAGAGCCTAGTCACATGGCCATATCCTGCTTCAAAGGAAACTGGGAAGTGTTGTTTTTTCTTAGTTAAGTGACAACGCTGGAGGTGAGAGTCAGGGTTCGATAATTGATGGGGAATAGGAAAGATAATATTGGGATGTGGTATATAGAGATGTCACTGCAGGGCTTTTAATAAATGAATGATATTATGGAGAATGGAGGTTAATCCTCATAACATCTGAAAGTCCAACGTTATCCAAGGATCTCAATCATGTGACTCAATCCTTGTCTCTCAACAACTCGTTTAAGAGTTTTTCACCCTTTTGAATTTTTCTCTTCAAAGGACTTTGACTGTCATTTTATAATGAAAGTTAACAAGAAGACTTAATTCTCTTTCCATAACCGAAAGATGCTAGTCATGAGACACTGAAGACCACTTTAGCTCTTTATGAGCCCAATCACGTATGAATACAATTAGAAACATTTCACATGCTCTTATTCTTTTATCCGTAAGTAGCTGTTATCCCTGGAGACATGGTCTTATCATTTAGTAGTATTTGGTATACATGATCAGCCAAGTGAGGAGAACAATATACTGCACAGGAGTGAGTAAAAAATTTCAATCAAGTAGCTTATGTTTTTGAAGCCTTGTTCATGCTAAAAGATAATTTCTGAGTGATTTATTTTACCCCTGCCTCTGAATTTTATCAAGGGTTTTCCACCTAGTGTGAGGCTATATGATTTCTCGTATGCATCATCACTGCAATGATGCCGTCTGCTTCTTTCAAACGCTGCAGAGAGCTGTGTTTTTCCCAGAGTGCTTTGCTATAGATCATTGTGAATAATGGTAATGTGATAGGGATGGAAAATTTAGGTTCAGAAGTAAACAAAGCATTTACCCCTCAGATGGAGTCCAAGAGAAACCCGAAATGGGGAGAATCCCCTCCCTGACCCCATCCCAACCATTCATTTTTTTACAAGCTGAGAACATCATACTACAAATCAGGATGAATTAACCCTCCAGCTAACTCAGTCTCTTATTTCCCTGATGTCTCTGGTTTGGGCTAAGAGCCGATTCCCTTGAGAGTTTTTTCCATCATTATTCGATTGGCCCATATCCAGATGGCTGGGCCTTTCTCAGAGCACTGACTGTGTGAAGCTACAAGATCTCGAAGTAAACTGAAAATACTCAATATGAGAAGGGCACATTTTGCCTTTCCTGTTCTGAGATTAGAAGGATCAAACCCCAGGAAATAGGGAAAATCTCTTCAGGAGCAAGCATCCTACCCTTTGCTTCACAGAGTTTAGTGGGGTGCTTTACACAAAGTAAGTGGGCAAGAAATAATATCCATCTATCATCTATCCATCCATCCATCTATCCATCTATCCATCCACCATCCATCCATCCATCCATCTATCCATCCACCATCCATCCATCCATCCATCCTTCCAACCATCCATCAATCTATCCATCCACCCATCCATCCAGTTCCTGTATTCTTACTAGGCGAGAAGCAAAGTGGAAGGAGCACACACCTTGTTCCCAGAACTTGTTCGTATCCCAGTTTTCTGTTTACTAGCTATGTGGCTTCTAGGCTCCAAGAGACTGAGAGAGCTGCCCACATTAAATAAGGGTCAGAAGACCTAACTTTCAGGGTGTGAAAACTGTATGAGATACCATGCCAAATCCTTCCAACTATTATTTCCCACACGAAGCCGTTGATGAATGGACAGTAACTTCCTCTCTGCCTCCTTCACGGGTAAGGCTCGGTACATGTCCTGAGAGGGAGACACACACACAAACAACATGGCACAATGTCCTAGGGAGGCAGTGCAGTGTGGACAGAGAATAGGTGCATAGGCTCTGGGATTGGATGGGCTGTGTTCCAGTCCTGGCTTGAACTCTTCCCAGCTGTGAAATCTGGGCTAATTCCTTTTCTGTTGCTTTATTTTCTAATCTGTAAGATATGGATATTAATCACACCAATTTTACAGATTTGTGGGGGAAATTTTAAAGAAGTAATCCAAATAAATGTCTATGCTTAGAAGAAATACTCTTTATATGTTAGTGCTTTGTAGCTGCCTTTGTCATCGCACTTAATATTTCAATAACTGTGTTTAACTCATAAAGTAGAGAGTTCCAATCCAGGCTTTTACAGAGTTTATTCAATAACACAGTAGTTTCTTGGGATATTGGTTGATGCTAGGGTAGAAGGGAGTTCTGTGATTAAATTTTCTTGTGTCTCTGTAGTGCAGTTAAGCCTCTTTCTTTAATGTAGGTCATTTTAGAGACATGCAAATCTTTTGATTCTCTAAATGGAGATACTGAATGCAGCTTCACCCCAAACTGATTGACTTCCAGCCTTTTTCCCTTGAAGACTAGCGTTCTGCAGGATGTCTTTTGGGAGAAGATGCTCTAGACAAATCAATGGTTAACTGTTTCTGAGTGGCTGCTCAGGGATAGCCACTGTAGAGGAAAGAGAAAAAGAAAATAGCACGATCTGCCCTCAGTGAGCTGAGAGGCGTACTTGAGAGAACAGAAAAGTACAAACAGTTTTGAGAAGGCTTAAACACTAAACTGGGACCCAGAAAGATTATGAAACAGATAAAGTGGGTCTGATGGGGGGCACAATAGGGAGCAGTGGAGACTGTGGCAAACAGGGTGCAGATGGCCGTTCTAAACTCAACTTCAGTCTATCATTGCCATGTGAGGACGTGTGCTTAGTGTTGCCAGGTCTTCCAAATGTTCAAGAGAAGCCCGAAGTCTGGATTTTTATGTGAAATCTCCCCAATTTAAAAAATCCTGACAAATATTACATAGGATGAACAAAACCTATCTGTGAGCTATATTTAGCCCATGTGGCACCAATTTGCAATTTTTGCTCTAAGCTAGGAGTTCTCAGCCAGGGACGATTTGGGCCCCCTGGGAACATTTGGCAACGTCTAGAGACATTTTTGTTGTCACAAGTGGTGCTACAGACATCTAACGGGTGGAGAGTAGGGACGCTGCTGAACATCCTACAAGGCACAGAACTGCCACCACAACAAAGAATTATTCAGCCCCTCCCGTCAATATTGCTAAAGTCGAGAAATCCTGCTCTAAGCCATGAATCCTTAGATCCCGCGAGCGAGGAAGTCCATGGTTTTGACTTGCCGCCTGTGTGACCTTGGAAATGTCCTTGTTCCAGGTGGTAAAAGAAGATACTTGGACTAATTGATGCTCAAGGGACTTTCCAGCCCAGGGGCTGAGGTCACATCAGTCATCAAGGTTGGCGGTGGACTGGCACACGGGCTGTCTCTGCAGAGACGACATTGATCAGAAATGATAGCTACTGAAATGACAACACACACTGGGGGAATGTTTCCAACCTGGAAAACTGTTGGTCCTTTTGATGAGTTCAGAAGCCTGTTTCCTGCACGTCTCACTCCATAAGCTTGAATAAATTGGAAGCTGCTTTTAGAGGCTACTGAGTCATCCTGGGCAATTTTGTTGTAGAGACCGTTCATATTTTATTAAGGCAAAAATCAAAGGACATACTTTAATCTAATATACCAATGCCTTTCCAAATAGAGAGAGTCTCTCAGATATTGATTCTGAGTTTTGGCATCGCACGAGCCTGTTTATCCAGTTGGTTATGAAGAGCAAAGTGTTTTGGTTCTCTGTTTTTATCTTAAGGATTCTAATTCAATCATGCCCTCAGTGGAATTGAGGCAGGCTGCAGGATGAGGTGCGTGGAGGGGGGTAGATGCTTTGACCAGGATAAGCAATGATGGCTGGGGGTTGGGACAGAGAGTAAATGAAAGTAATGAAGCCTGGAGTCTCCAATAATACACCCAGCACATTATTGCTAATGTCAACTCTGACCCCATCTCCAGGCACTGAGTCACCCACTACACAGACTGCCCTCGTGTGACAATCATTCCTCCTTCCCCCGACGCGCTGCAGGGTTTCTCAAAGAGATAAATTACTAGGGGGAAAGGGCTTTCTGCCATCCTGCAGAGGTAGAGGCAGGGATATTGTTGCGGGACTCCTGGGCCCTGGCCCTCTTCCCCGTGATCCCGAGAGAGGAGGTTGTGCCTTTGGTGATGGTGAGTTTCAGGAACCAGGAGAGCCAAGTGTTTGCAACGTTCGCTCTAACAGCAGTGTGTGTAGATGGTTAGGGCTGGCTCTTCTGGAATGATGGTGTGAACCTGAGGATACACGAGCAGTGGCGAAGCGAAACGTCCAGGCAGTGAGGATGAAGTCTTCAGCAGCTGTGCCCTTGTTAAGGGTCCTGGGGGCCAGAGGAGCTGCACCAAACCTGCTGCATCTGCCCCTTCTCTGGGTGGCAGTCACTCTTGCCATAACTTCCTGTCTCCTTAGCCTACTGAGTTGGGAAATCACTCTAATTGTACGGCAGGTGTATGAGTGAATGCATACAACCCCTGCCGGTCCCTAACACACTTGAAATGCAGGTCAAGGCACAATGCTGGCTGCTGTGCAGGTGTCTTGGTTATGGTTTCCCCTAAAGCAGACCCCGAGACTAGGATTTGATCCAAGCAGTTTATTTGGGAGGAGATCCCAGGAAACACTGGTAATGGAGTGGGGGAGTTAGGGACTGAGAGCAAACAGGAAACGTGTACATTTTCAATCAAGGGGCACCTGGGGCTCATCCCCACCGGGGAATTATAGGAGGCAGCGTAGAACAAGCTTCTGAGTTATTCCAAATGGGCCCTGATGAAGCTAGGGTATTTATCCACCAGGAATTCCCCTTCTGTAATTTGTTGAGAGCAGCTTTCAGAAGCATTAACTTTTCAGAACTGCTGACCTGCCCTGCCTTCAGGCCAAGCAGGCTCGCACAGCAAAAGCCCTCAGGCAGGGAGTAGCAGGTGTTCACTGCTAGCAGCTTTAGGAGTGCAGAGCTAAGTGTTAAGGGCAGGGGGTGGGCAGTCCTCGCAGCTGCTGTAGCATATTGATTTAAATTATTATTGTTATCCTACCACTTACATGAATGCAAGCCAACTATAATATCCTTATGCTTATAGCTCTTAGAAACAGCTACATAAAAGCCAAACATGCTTACGTATTATATCTTTAAGCAGTAAAAAGCCATATAAATCAAAATTACAGTAATAACTCTGTGTGATGGGCGGTGTGGTTTGGTCAGGTAAAGTCAAGCTTTGTAATGCAAGTGTGATCCTGACTTCCAAGGAGCATGTTGTTTTGAATCCAGAGTTCCAGTTACATCTTGTGATAACTAGATTTCCCCCCAACTTTTCTAAATTCCAGCTGCTACAAAAAGTCAGCCCTGCAGCTATGAGGTCATCTGCTCTTCATAGGACATAAGTGCATTATTTTGTATTGTCCTTTTATCAGTCAAGGTTATTACTTGAAACTGAGTTAACATGTAAGGGAAAGGAATTAATTGGAGCGTGTTGGGCAGCTCAGAGGGTCCCTGGGGAGGCTGTAGAATCATGGAAGTTGGGAAGCAGCCGGGACCCCCGCTGAAATCAGGCCACGGAAGCTGTCTCGTGAGGACACCACTCTTGCCATTTCTGGTAAATACGGGACCCCTTTGCTGGTGCCGCCACCAGCAGCAGCAGCCGCCGTCGGGTGCCACTGCTTCTCCATCACCCTGCTGCTGCTAAAATCTTGACTTTGCTGCCACTGCTCCAGCCAGCCATCCTCAGAATCAATTCTCCGCTACCTTGCTCCAAAGCCCAGTTTGGGTGTGAATCTGATTCGTGGAGCTTGGACCGTGAGCCTGCACCCTCATTGGGAAGGAAGCTGGCAAAGCAGACATTTGGTGTCATCAGGTTCTAGAGGGTTCTAGAGTGGGATTCAGGGTTTGTCTACCTCCAAGGATCAAGGCTTGGGTATTCCCCAGATATAGGAAGAAAGTTCAGACTCTGTAGCCGAAAAAAGGTGACGAGTGTCCACTACAGTTTTTTTTTCTTTTCTTATTAGTATGTCACATTTAAAGAGGCTAAAGAAAAACTAGGTGAGCTGGTCACCGTCCACTAAAAGTTATCCCAAGAGATTATCAAAGTGGTTGAATTTTTTTTTTTTTTCTTTTTTTTTTTGCGGTACGCGGGCCTCTCACTGCCGTGGCCTCTCCCGTTGCGGAGCACAGGCTCCGGACGCGCAGGCTCAGTGGCCATGGCTCACGGGCCCGAGCCGCTCCGCGGCATG
>NC_041230.1:46430462-46479822 GCF_002837175.3 Physeter macrocephalus | reverse complement strand
TTTTTTTGCGGTACGCGGGCCTCTCACTGCCGTGGCCTCTCCCGTTGCGGAGCACAGGCTCCGGACGCGCAGGCTCAGTGGCCATGGCTCACGGGCCCTAGCCGCTCCGCGGCATGTGGGATCCTCCTGGACCGGGGCACGAACCCATGTCCCCTGCATCGGCAGGCCGACTCTCAACCACTGCACCACCAGGGAAGCCCAAAGTGGTTGAATTTTTAAAAAATGTTTTAAAGTTCCCAAAATAGAGAAATGGGAAGTGCTCAGTAGTCACTGACGGCAAGGTAGTCTTAATTGTGCACCTGTTACTACCTCTCATCCTAGAAAGCAAGGGTTATGTCTTATTTCTTTCTTTGTGGGTAATTATAGGCATTGACTAAAGGAGGGGAAAGAGGTGTCAAGCGGGGTTGGGGCGGGCGAAGGAAACACTTTATATGAGGTTTTAAGCTCTTAAACATGAATAGGTTGGGGCATTGAGTTAGCAGGAGCCATTTAGCTCTTGATTTTTTGAGAAGTGCAATTTCTAGGGTAGAGCAGAGAAGAATGCCACTTGGTGTGGGAAGAGGGTCTAAGAAAAGGTGTTTTGAAGCCCAGGAAAACTCAGTTATGGTTTGAAGAAAGAACTATGGTATAAAACAAAGACAGACCACCAAAGTATTTATAAGAATACTGAATGTTCTAGAGGAAAAAGTGCTTAAGGGAAACATTCAAGGGTAACTTGGCTTTCCACAGTCTTTGCCCTGGAAATGAAACTCAAAGGAAATCTACTAATCAAGACCCCTTGAGCAGCAGCTTTGGATGACTTCAGTTAACACACCAGAACTTCCATGGGGGGAAAAGGAAGGTTTTATTATTTTTGATAAAACATTCTAGGGTCCCAGGTAAATTTACTTTACCAACTTTCTCTAATTATGTAAAAATAAAATTATTCCCCGAAGAAGAGTACTGGAAACAGATGGGCTGCATAATCTATCCAAGATTTTTCCATCTGTGTTTTTGGGCATCTGGGTATTAACTTGGGATTTCATGGAAAGGCATAGGCTCAGAAATGAAAGTCATTTTTCAGATAAACACAGCTCAAGTGAGAAGGCCATCCCTATTCATGGAAAAGGCCCAAGACAGACAATCTAGACAGGGCAGTGATTTATTTAAGATTGTTCCAATTAGTAAGCTGGGAGCGTTTAATTTAAATACAAATTTAAATGCTGACTTCCTTTCTTTTGCCAGTAAATATGAAGAGTGTGTGAGAAGTGTGTGTGTGTGTGTGTGTGTGTGTGTCTTTGAATGCCGCAAGCCGGTGTGAGTTTAGGTATAAGGCAAAGGATCCACATGGAGAGTTTTGGGGGGTGTAAAGTGGTACAAACACTTGAGAGGGGAATTAGTGCACGTGAAACAAAAGCCTTTAGAAGATGTAAACTTTTGATTCAGCAATTCCCTTTTTAGAAAGATATTTTAAGAAAATTATTAAAGACATATGCAAATATTTCTGCTCTAAGCATTTTCACTGCAGCATTAATTATAATACCACAAACCTGGAAATCTCAACTTCTACCAGAGTCACGATAAGAGATTCTCTCCTATAGCCATACAATTGAAAACCATGGGACTTTTGAAAATACCATCAATGGAAGAATATTTTAAGCAGGTTGAAGAAGCATCCAGATGAGTGATGCCTATGCATATACATATGCACTTGATATTAAGAAGATGTGGAAATATCAAGGAAGTTCTTAATGATGATAATCTCTGGTTGATAATTTTATGAATATGCTGAAATTTTTATTCTTTATGCATATCTGTGCTTTCTAACTTTTCTACAATTAACATATATTGCTTTTATACTTAAACATTTTTAAATGACTTGTTTTAAGAAAAAAATATAGCATACATCTTCCCTTCCAGCTCTTTTGACGGGAGAAGGAATTTTTTTTTTTTTTTTTTTGGCGGTACAAGGGCCTCTCACTGTTGTGGCCTCTCCCGTTGCGGAGCACAGACTCCGGACGCGCAGGCGCAGCGGCCACGGCTCACGGGCCCAGCCGCTCCGCGGCATGTGGGATCTTCCCGGACCGGGGCACGAACCCGTGTCCCCTGTATCGGCAGGCGGACTCTCAACCACTGCACCACTAGGGAAGCCCTAAACTCAAATTTTAAAATAGAATAAAACACATCCGTGAGCTGTGAACTTATCATCTCTGGCCTGTGCATAGAGTTGAAAAGTCCCCAAGGGAACGAGAGGGCGCTGGGGTTCGAAGATTGGGGGACGTGGAAGCCGCCAGCTCATGGATGGGTGTGGAGAACCTTTCCCAAGGCTGAGGGAGGGCCTCAGGTTCCACGAATGATGGGGGCCCACACCTCACTCCCTCACAGTGCACCAGGGAGGTGCACTCAGAGGCAAGTGGCTGTGGGGAGGAAGCTCATAAGGGCCCAGGTACTAGGACCCTCAACCTCGGCAAAGCCCCTGAACTCATACCGTGCCTGGAAGCAATAACAAAATCCTCCTTTGGGAGCATATCAGACTGCTCTGCTCACTGGAAGAGCTCTAGGGCCTTCACAAGTTGGAGGCAGTCCCTTTATTTTATTCTCTGCCATCCTCGTGGAATGGGGGATCAGTGTAGATTTTTTTTCCTCTATTTATTTCTTTTTTTTTTTTTTTTTTTTTCCGGTACGCGGGCCTCTCACCGTTGTGGCCTCTCCCGTTGCGGAGCACAGGCTCCGGACGCGCAGGCTCAGCGGCCGTGGCTCACGGGCCCAGCCGCTCCGCGGCATGTGGGATCTTCCCGGACCGGGGCACGAACCCGTGTCCCCTGCATCGGCAGGCACACTCTCAACCACTGCGCCACCAGGGAAGCCCTATTTACTTACATCTTTATAGCTGAGGCGCAGAAGGCTGTTAGTAGGTCAGATTTCTTTCAGAGAAGCGAACGTGACATTTCTTACACCTGTATATGGAAGCTAAATTCATTCCCCCTTCATATATTCTATCTTATTTGATTCTTACAGAACTCCTGGCAGGAAGATATTATTCCCACTTTATAAATTTCAAATGTATAAGATCCAAAGAGACTAAGTTTCTTGCCCAGGACCGCACAAGAAATAAGAGGCAAAACTGGAATTTGTAGCCTATGTCCGACTTGCAAATCCCCAGACCATCTTCTCTAAAGAGTAACACTTCTCAGTAACTGAACCCACAATTAGTTCATGATCACAGAAACCACAGTCTTTCAGAGAGTGAAAATATACACTTTGGTGTGTTTTGTTGCACTCTTCGAAGCTCAAGAAGTACAGAGCAGTTCAAGTAGTATATGCTTTAGAGTCTGTACAAGTAAATCTGTACATCTCCAGGAGTGATCCTGAATAAGCAGATGAAGCAGTAATGGACTTATTTGGCATATTTTGTGAATTACATAATTCAATTTCACCTGTTGGTCGGGAGTGGAGAAAATTCACCCCAGAACGGAGAAGCACTGAAAACTCCAAGAAGAGCTGTAAGTGAATTAACTAGATTCACTATGAAAGCGGTTTCATAGTAAAAGAAAACCTTTAACAGTGACCTTGAAACAGTGAGGTGGTGCTTGGAAGGACGCCAAGGGCAGATGGGGAAGCTGAACAAGGAGGGTGTTTGGAACTCAGAATGCCCTTTGCTCAGTCTTTGGGGCTGTTTTCTCTTTGCTTCTGTCTGAAAATTTGCTTTTTCCCCTCCCCCCTTTTTCTCCCTTCTCTGAGCATATGGTGGAAAATGATTGTTTTGACCCTCAGTACCTTCCCTCAACTTTTTTCATGAATAAGAAAGGAAATAAGTCAACCAGTAGGAACCTTTTCTGGGGAATGACAGTGAATGAGTTTAAACCTCATGAGTTTAGGAACTGAAGAGTCAAAAACAGAGACTTTCTCTTTCTAAGTTCTTAAGTGCCTTTCAGTGGGTGCAGGGTAGGTTCTGCTGTGGGGGGACAGTGCAGAAGGCAGTGGGGCAGATGAAGGCCTGGAGGCTCCAGGAAGGTGGATTTGCAGATTGTACTACATTCCCCCTTCTAAACAGCAGATGCAGGCCTCGAACCCAGGTCTCTCAGGCTAAAACCACCACTCTATGACTGTAAAACAAGAATGACTTTTTTTCTGGATCCCTCGTGGATTGGTTGGGAACTTCAAATAAGATGCCAATAATGCAAATAAGATGCTAATAATGTCTTGGGAATGAGAGGGCTCTCTAGATGTGAAAAGTACCAGGACTACCCCACCCACCTACAAATCCCGGATTGGGGTGGGGCAAGCGAGGCTGAGTTTTGCAAAGGCAGGGGTGGATCTGGTCTTTATTAAAATATGGACATTTTGGTTATCATGGATTTTTGTGTTCATTGTGATTTCTAGAGATCATGCATTAGAATATTATTTACCTTGATTACTTTTTTGTCATCCCCCGAAATTGTGCATCTGAGGTGGGTGCCTCCCTCACTTGACCCTAGTGGTTGTTTACCTACAGCAAGGTTTCCGGAGTTGTAGGACACACACAAGGTAATTTTAGGTGGTCCGTTGCCATGACACTAAATAACACTAGCCACTTCATGAGAAAGGGATTTTTTCCATTTTCCCATTTTTTTCCAGACCTTTTGACCAAGTTAAGTAGAAAGTAGCAGGTTGGGTGGCAGAAGTATTTGATAGTTTTCTAACACTTGCTAATCTTTTAACAATGAAGAGATTAGACTCTGGGTTCAAATAGCTGGAGGTGTGCTAGTATCTTCTATTTGCCCTCCACATCCACTCTCCTTTTTTTTTTTTCTACCAAGTTCTGTGCCCTGGGAGGCTGATCTTCATGGAAACCATTGGAATGGGCTTACTTGACTATTAGTTTCTAATAATGGAAAATACCAGCAGGCGCTGGGAAGCCTGGAGGAGGAGAGACAGCTCCGGTCCTTACTCTCCCCCAGCCCCTTCCCTGCCGCATTTGGTCACGCTCCTCTGACCAAGGCTACAGCTCTCCCCAGGCAGCCCTTCTTTTACAGATCTCGCTCTCCCTGTGTGTTCCAATAACCACTTCTCCTGTTCTTTCCCTCCAAGAGGAGTGTTGCCAGAAAAATACAGGATGTCCACTTAAATTTGAATTTCAGAGAACAGCAAATAATCTTAGTGCAAGTAGGTACAAAATATGCCCGAGGCAGAATTCTATTAAAAACGTGTTTGTTGTTTTCTGAAAATTTAACTGGACATCTTGTATTTTTATTGGCTAAATCTATGAAGCCCACCCTAGGGGGTAATTGCTCTCAACTCTTTCCAGCCCCTTCTTAGTTTCCCTTAACCCTGCGCACATCTTTTTTTTAACAGTTTCCCCATTAAACTCTCCCCAGTTTCCCCATTTGAGGCTGTCCTCTGTTTTCTGACGAGCTCTGGACTCAGATTAGTAAACACTGCTTTCTGGCTGGAATTTTTTAATTTTTTATTTATTTATTTATTTTTGCGGTACGCGGGCCTCTCACTGTTGTGGCCTCTCCCGTCGCGGAGCACAGGCTCCGGACGCGCAGGCTCAGCGGCCATGGCTCGCGGGCCCAGCCGCTCCGCGGCATGTGGGATCTTCCCGGACCGGGGCACGAACCCGTGTCCCCTGCATCGGCAGGCGGACTCGCAACCACTGCGCCACCAGGGAAGCCTCTGTCTGGAATTTTATACCATTGTTTTGTTTCTCACTTTGAGTTTATCTTCTCACAGCAGCAAGTGATATTGGTTTTCCTTCCACAGCGGTGAAATATATTTTCCCTTTAAGATAAGTGTATTTCAGTTTGAAAATAATAGTAGAAGTTGGACACGGCGGTGGCAAAAGCCACAGAGATGGTACACAAGCCGACTGGCTTTTAAGAAACACTCGGGGCTGAAAAGCCTAGTGTCTGGAGTCAGACCAACTCTAGTTGGAATTCCAACCACACAGGGTGGTTGTGAAGATGAAATGAGATCAGGAATGCAAAGGACTGGGCTGAGAGTGGGGCCTCTGTTGATAGTAGTGCCATATTTACATATAAAGAAGCACGCATATCGTTCTCCATCCGAAGAAGTCAAGTGACTCACCCACGGGCACACAGCAAGTGGGTGAAAATCTGGGACCAGAGGGCAGGCGCCTGGCCCTGTGCCCCGTGTTTTTCCACAGGACCATGGGCCTGGCTGCGTCGTGTGCAGAGGAAGTGCCACGTCAGCTCTGGCCCTGCTCGTCACTCTGTAGTCTGCCTGGCGAGAGCAGTCCGTCCTCGTGACTCTGGTTTTTTGGATTGCTGGAGTGAAGGCCTTTAAGTCTGGCCAAGTTGATGTTTCAGAGGGAGATGGCTGAAGACGCATTTTCTCCTTGGGTTTAGTAAACTCAGAGAAGGAAAGAGTAGCCGCATTCACTAGTGAATGAATGAATGAATGAATGAATTCAGGGAGATGGGAAGGGAACGTCTGCCAAACTCTGGTTGTAGTGCCCCACCCTGACATCTCCTGAACATTCCTCAACGAGCTACTGGTTGACTCTTTGTGTTATCTTCTCCCCTCCTGGAACCCACATTGGGAGACTAGATCTGGCCTGATCTTGGTTTACCTGCTCCTCACAAATACTAGCCAGGAGGCTGCTATGCACAAAGCACGTTGTAAGGCACAGAGAGAGCCCTCAAGAATGGACAAGAAAGCATGAGGGTTTCCCTTTTCCCCAGCCCAGGACAGGGAGAGCAGCTATAAGCCACTCCTAGTGCACGGGCAGCCCTAGGGACCTCCCACACCGCCTCTCCTTCCACCCTCACAACAGTCCGATGCTGAAACAGCCTCGGATGGCGCTTTTGTTGTTGTTGTTGTTCTTAAATGTCATTCATCTTATACCTTTTATTTTATTATTTTTTAAAAATTAATTAATTATTTTATTTGGGGCTGCATTGGGTCTTCGTTGCTGCACGTGGGCTTTCTCTAGTTGTGGCGAGCGGGGGCTACTCTTCCTTGCGGTGCGCGGGCTTCTCGTTGTGGTGGCTTCTCTTGTTGCAGAGCACGGGCTGTAGGCGTGCAGGCTTCCGTAGTTCTGGCACGTGGGCTCAGTAGTTGTGGCACTTGGGCTCAGCAGCCATGGCGCGTGGGCTTAGTGGCTCCATGGCCTGTGGGATCTTCCCAGGCTAGGGCTTGAACCCATGTCCCCTGCATTAGCAGGCAGACTCCCGACCACTGTGCCACCAGGGAAGCCCTGGGATGGCGACTGTGTTATCACGCACGTCCTACGAACGTGCCCATCCTCAAAGCTACACTGGGAAGCAGGTGCTAGCATTTCCTCCACTTCCAGATGTGGATGCTGAGACTTAGTTGGTGTCTTGCCCACATGCACCACATGCTATGTGTTGTTACTTCTAAAAGCAGGATTAAAACCCAGTACCGTGGCCCTAGATCCCAGGTTTTATCCCATCAGGGCCTATGTGGAATGGTAGTGAAGGGATTTGCTTATAAAGCTGGTAAGAGGCAGAGTGAGATTTGCATCCACACTCTTTTTCTTATACAATTATGTTTTTTTGTTGTTGTTGTTGTTGTTGTTTTGCGGTACGCGGGCCTCTCACTGTTGTGGCCTCTCGCGTTGCGGAGCGCAGGCTCCGGACGCGCAGGCTCAGCGGCCATGGCTCACGGGCCCAGCTGCTCCGCGGCATGTGGGATCCTCCCGGACCGGGGCGCGAACCCGGTTCCCCTGCATCGGCAGGCGGACCCTCAACCACTGCGCCACCAGGGAAGCCCTACAATTATGTTTATTAAGGAATTTAGTGTGTTACAATCTTGGAACCTATGTTTCTGTTGAATTGAGTTAAAGTACCGGAAAGGTACTATGGGAACAAAAGAGAGAGAGGTGGGTACAGAGAGAGAGAGAGAAAGGAAAAAAGGGAAAAAGAGAAAGATCAAATGTTGGTGCCATCAGAGGTGAGGCAGCACTGAAGGATGGCCAGGTGCTCGCTTCGGCAGCACGTATACTAAAATTGGAACGATACAGAGAAGATCAGCATGGCCCCTGCGCAAGGATGACACGCAAATTCGTGAAGCCTTCCATATTTTTTATAAATGTATAAAATTGTGGATTTAATTGTAAAAAAAAAAAAGAAAAAAAAAAAAAGGATGGCCAGGATTTGGGTGAGCTGTCTGCGTGGAGCCGACATTCTGGGGGAAGGACGCTACAGCGGACGAGGCTGGCGGTGAGAGGACAGCATGGGGCACAATCGCAGCACTGTCTCGTTCGGCGCTTCCTGTGCCCGCCAATCTCGTCTGGCTCTCTTGGCAGACTTTCTGGTGTATGTCCATCTGCGGCCCGTTCTTCAGGATTCTGGAGAGATCTCCCTTCTGATATTGGACTTTGATATTTCTCAATTCACAGCCACCTGCCACACACATCTTCTGCCACTTTGTCCTCTAGTGTTCAAGACTCAGGGATCATGTGGAGAGCTGAGAGCAGACAGAAGTCGCGTGAATAGAGGGACAAACCTTCCCAGCCCAGGAGCACTTTGTATCTAATATCCTGTCTTTCCTGAGTGAGTGGTGGTGGGAAAGGGCATCAAGGGCCCAGCACTGACACCCCCAGCGGCCCTGGGAGAGACAAGCCCTCCTCGCAGGGCACATGTCAACGAGGTGACCAGACAGCTTCATTTCCTTTTTTGGAAAGAAACAGGATTTTTTTTTGGCAAAATGCCCTGTTGTGTCAGACCCTTTTTTTTTTTTTTTTTTTTTTTTGAAACAGGGAACACCGTGACTTTCCTGTTTGCTTTCTTTGTGAAAGGACAAAATTGAAGTTTTCCATCTTCTTTGCAAAGTGAGCTTTTCAAGAATGGGAAATAAGAACTGATGTTTACAAAGGGACTCAGCACTTTTGATCCTTAATGTAACTAGTAGGAGGGACAGATGTTTGCTGGCGTCAAGCGAGTCATTGAGCCCCGGGTACAGTTGGGTGGTGTGAGGCTGGAATAGGTTAGGAGGAGTCAGGGATGAGGGTTGAGCACGTGAGAAACTTCCAGCGGTCGAGTCGGCACACGTTCCATTATATTATGTTGTCTCTGTGCTGCTGTTTCTCCGTCCCTTAAATTGTGTGTTGACAAGCGTGATGGCGCATAGCAGGCACGTTGAGCAGAAATGTATTCAAACACCTACCATGAAATGAAAAGTTAATTTAATTGTGCCGAGCTTTTGCAAAATAGCCTCTACACTGTCACCAGAATGATTTTTCTTCAACGATGCCCTGATCTTCTCAGTCTCCTGATTTTAACCCTGTAATAATTGCCTGTTCTCTACAGGACAGACACAGATTTCCTTGGTGAGATATTCGAAACCCTTCCTGATGTGATCCTTACCAACTGCCTTTGCTTCATCTTCTGATTCTGGCTTTATACTTACACTCTAATTCCCCTAATACTTACAGCTCCTTAAATAGGCTTTGTTGTTTTGTCTCCATGCTTTTTTCCTCTGCTCGGTCGCCTGCTGAATTTCTATTCATTTTTCAGGACTCATTCACCTCTTTTGTGAACCCTTCAAGGTTAATTACCTCTTCCATCGAAAACATATGAACCAGAGGGATATGTTCATAAATACTCATTTATGATAAATTATAGTCGATTTATTCAGTTGCCTGTCTCCCTGAAGGCATCTCCAGGCAGGCATCTACTAATTATGACATCCACTAAACGAACAAAAATGTCAACCAACTTTTATTAAAGACCTACTAAGTGCCAAAAAAAGAGAGACCCAGGTATGATAGAATGTATTACGGGCCTCCAAAATATCCATGTCCTAACCCCCTGCAACCTGTGAATACCAACTTATATGGCAAAAGGAACTTTGCATATGTGAGTAAGTGAAGAATCTTCAAATTATAATCCAGGGAATCCTGGATTGTCTGGCTGAGTCTTAAATGTGATCACATATGTCCTTACAAAGAGGCAGCAGAGGGAGAGATACAAGGAAATATAAAGGCTGAAGCAAGTTGCTGCTGAAGGTTTAGAAGATGGAGAAGGAAGCCACAAGCCAAGGAATCAGTTCTAGAAGCTGGAAAAAGCAACAGAACAGATTCTACCTGAGAGCCTCTGGAGGGAGCATGGCCCTGCCCATACTTTGGTTTCAGCCCAGGAAGCCGCTTGTGGGCTTCCAGCCTGCGGAAGCTCAAGAGAATAAATTGGTGTTGTTTTAAGCCACTGAATCTGTGATCATTCGTTACAGCAGCAATAGGAATCTAATCCATCAGATAATATGTATTATGGGAGAAAATTTACAGGTGATAATTACAGGGGAAGAGCAAAACAGAACAGTGCTGCTCAAATTTTATTATGTACAAGAATCACCGGGGACAGTTATAATACAGATTCTGATTCACTAGGTCTGGGGAAGGGTCTGAAGTTCTACTTTTCTCACAGGCTCCTGAGTGAGGACCATGTTGCTTGTCCAGGCACCACACTTTGAGTAGAAATGGACTAGAGAGCCGTGGGGTGAACACAAACTAGACTGATCAGAATGAAGACTTTTAGAGAGGTAGCTGTGGGCACAGAACTCTGGAGACAGAAATCTGTTGGGCGGGAGTCTGTGCCGTGATGACCCTGGAGTGGGTGTGTGATGCTACCATTTATCACGCAGTGCCCCTGTTGGTGGGGTGTCTGGAAACTGCTCACTTTTATTGCCTCTATTACTTACAACAATGTCGCAGACTGGACACTTTAATGCACTCATTTGGTGAATGAGTGCATGAAGGCCTACAGGATTAAAGGACTTCGGCCACACCTATATGGGGTCAGAGGTGATAGGTCCAGAAGTATCTAACTCCAAAATGAGTAGGGTTTTTCCCTACTTTCCTCCACCACCTTTTCTCAATAATGGGTAATATATATGTACAGTGGAGGTCCTCAAATCCCCCAATGAAATATATTCATATTACAGGGATTAAAGTTGTATTTGTCAAGGCCCAGGCTGAGAAGGAACCAGAGCCTTTGCCAGCGCATCCTCTTAGGTAAAGCGACAGTCCAAATGCTGAGTGGGCAGAGTCCTGTGCAAAGCATGGGCATCAGGGGTAGAGAAATACAAGGCATCCTCTTCCATTTGGTGGGTAGAGGAGACAGTGGAGGCCTGAGCGTGGGCCAACCCTTAAAGAGGGCTGTCTCCAGGGGTCAAATCCGAGAAGCCAAGGGCATTTGGCAAACTCAAGGGATGGGAACAGGGCTAAAATGGGAAAAGAAAGCGCAGATGCAGAACTAGAATGGAACAGTAATGGTGTCGGGAGCCAAACAGGGGCCACAGAGGGAGACCATGTCCTTTACCCCTCATCAGGTCTGTGGCTTGGGTGGGTCTCCTCACCTGTATATAGGAAGGGTTATAGCCATGCTGTAGGTGTGGTGATGATCAGAACTAATCTACATAAATCTCCGTCACTCTCCAGCCATTATGAAAATGACTGATTTCTTCAAACAGTCAAGATGTCTGTGGCTGGTCTTGATGTGCTCTTGGTTTTATAGTCCCAGATGGAAGAGAATGACCTAACATGTGACTTTCCCACAGAGTTCCTCCAAGTTCTGAATGGCCACGTCCTGTATTAACAAGGTTTTTTTTTCCTTTTTGCAATGTCTTTGTATTGTTCTATGGCATAGAACATAAGGGAAATCCTTGAATTTTTCCTAAATTACTCCAGATCATCAGAGGTTCAGAGGAGAAAGGAGAGAGTACATTTGAGCAGAGAAATTTTAATTTTGTGGTGACATCATTGACTGCTGACTGATATTTATGTAATGCATGATACAAAAGGGCCTTCTCCTTCTCTCTAATTCCTCCTGCACCCACCCCCTCAATCTACTATTTAGAGCCTTGTGCCAAAGGCTACTTTTTCTTGCCTGGGCAGCAGATTTTATACATTCTAGACGGCGCTGGTGGAGGACAATCGTATTATTTGCATTAGGGAGACAGCACTTTGGATTCATTAAGAATGTAAGTTTTACAAATAGAAGTGGATGGAGCTCCGCTTTACTTGAAGAAGTTACTTAATCCTCTCTGGGCCTTTTTCTTCATCTGTAAAGTGGGAATGGAAATAGCATTAACCTACCTCATGGTCTGTATGAGGATTGTGTAAGAAAATGCTAGAAGAGCATTTAGACCAGGTTCAGCAAACTTTATTTCTATAAAGGGTCAGAGAGTAAATATTTGGGGGCTTTGTAGATTATAGGTCTCTGTGTCAATACTCAACTCTATCAATGTAGAGCCAAAGTGGCCGCAGGCAATATGTAAATGAATGGGTGTGGCTGTGTTCTAATAAAACTTTATTGACAGAAACAGGTCTCGGGCCATAGTTTGTAATTCTCTGCTTTAGAACAATACATATACACACTAATATATATAAAAAATATATATGTGAATCACTTTTCTGTACGCCTGAAACTAACACAACATTGTAAATCAACTAATTTCAATTAGAAAAATAAATAAATAAAATAAAATTTTGATCACCACAAAAAAAACCAGTAGCAATAAGCCTTCAAAAGTGGTAATAGCAGTTATGATTCTTTGCTATCATTGTTAGAAGCATCATTATGTGGACCTAATCCTTATTCTTTCAGCTACCAGGTTCTCCAAAATTGGGGCTGGTCCCATTCATTTTTATCCTCTTTGGAGTAGTTGTTTTTATAGAAGTGCTAGTAGGGAGAGGGGGGATTCTTTCCTCTGGGCTTTAAATCTGACAACAGAATCCTATAATCCAACTGTTTTGGATATTGCTTTTTTAATATGTTGGCCCCTTAATGATTTCATTTATATTGATCAATCTTAGAGTAACTGAGGATAATTTGAGAAATAAATAATAGACAGCATGGTTCATTTCTCTTAATAGCACAGCCAAGATTCAAGTGGAGAGCTGGAGAAGGGAAATTTTATACAGAACAATTCACTGTAAAGTGTGAATAGATCAAGATAATCTCATTGTTTACTTTTGTCTGTCCCTGAGGCCTGAGTACTTATAGCCAAGAGAATTTATTTGATGAGTTTAGTCCAAGAAACACAACTTTCTGGTCCTACCAGCAGAGCACAAGCGATAATTTAACAGTGTCTCATGCCCTCTGAACATCGATGGCCTTCTGTTCCAAATGAAACAGTTCATCAGTGAGTTTATCTCCTGATATGTTATTAGCTGGAAGTCAAAATTAATAAATTTTGTCAGATTGCCTCCAGTAGAGATAGAAAAGGATAGAATTTTCGGCAGTCAGTTTCCACTCTGTCGTCTGCTTAGTGTTTTTTCTTAATGTTACTAGTAGGGATCTTCTGAACTTAACACTGCCTGGAACTCTCAGGGCACAAGATTGAATAGTATTGTATTTCCCCCTACTTCCATAATATCCTTTAAAATATCTGAAACTTTGCTGCCCAAACAGGAGCAAAGCAACACTGGGCTCTATGACAGGAACCTCAAAAGGAGTGACGGGGGCGAGACAAAGCTGTTGGTCATTAATGCATTTGGTGTTGGGCTTCCTTTGGTTATGAGAGACAGAGACCCGATTCAGACCAGCTTAAGCAAAAAATAGTTGTATGGACAGATGCAGCTGGAACATTCACTAATGACCGATGGCCAAGGGCCAAAGGAAAACGTGCTGGGCAGATCACAAGCATAGGTACCACAGAGCCCTCTGGTGAGAGACACAACTTCTCTTCCCTTTGTCTTTCATGAGAAATCTGATGGAGGTAGAACCGGGGAATCGGCTCTGCTGTGGAGACCCTCACGTAAATAGCCTCGGTTCTTAGGCAAGCACTGAACATCACCAAATACCCTTATACTCCTGGGGTACCACAGGGGTAACCTGTCCAGTCTCACACGTAGGATTGTAAGGACTGCTAAACAAGAAGCAGCGTGAAAGCGCTGTAAAGACACACAACTATTCATTCCATCTGTTATCTGAGTCCTTTTAGACTCAACTCCTTCCAGGAGGAGTGGGTGGAAGAGGAGGCCACAGGAGAAGAGTTGCCTGATCATTGTGGGCAGAGGAATGAAGGTTTTCAAAATCTATGCTCCCACAAAAGGACCTGCTGTTAGTTTTATATTAAGAATCTGTAGGGGACTTCCCTGGTGGTGCAGTGGATAAGACTCCGCACTCCCAATGCAGCAGGCTTGGGTTCAATCCCTGGTCGAGGAACTAGATCCCACATGCATACCACAACTAAGAGTTCACATGCCACAACTAAGGAGCCCGGGAGCTGCAACTAAGGAGCCTGCCTGCCACAACTAAGACCTGGAGCAACCAAATAAATAAATATTTTTTTTTAAAAAAAGAATCTGTGGAATGAGAAGCAAGTGTCTTCTGCACGTGAAGGCTCAGACACTTTTTTTTTTCTGAAATAATTACCTACGTCTGGCCATAATGTAAAACCATATCTTCAATTCAGGAAGCTTGTGATTGTCACGTGGCCTTGAAATTTTGCATGATTACAAATTTTTTCCCCCATCTTGGTGGACCAGCCTAGGGGATGGTTTGGTAATAGAGATACATCAGCATTGCTTAAGGCACGTAAGTGTCAAGAACCTCAGACGCCTTCTATGAAGGCATGCTCACGGGCACTGCTGAAGTGGCAGGGGAATTGGCAGGCACCCCTGTCCATCTTGTGTGATGTTTCCCTTTTGAAAAATTCCAAAGAAACCTCTGGTTCTTTGCCCAGTCTCAGTCTGTTATTCTAGACTCTTTTTCTTGCAGGTTGATTTTCTCCTAGGGGCCCTGAGGTTCTCCTGCCAACTTGGTCTGTTCCACCAAGCCCTGACACGCCTGTGCATTGCTGGTTCCCACTGCTGGCATGTTTCAATTTACTTTCCCAGGACAGAGCTCAGACCCCATGTGAATCAGGAGATGAGAATAGATGCCCAAGAGAAGGGGCCGTCACAGCCCACATGTAGAAAACCCTCTCCACCTTCCCTGAGTGTTTTACACACAGCCAATTTGCAATGCAGGCACGTGAATACAGTACACTACTGGGGTGTAGATGGATGATGCTGTGGGGCGTGAGAGGGATGGAGTAGGAGACAGAACAAAAGGGAAATGGTCTCAAAGCCATCGATGTTCTGTGGTGGTGTTGCCCGGTCAGCTAAGCCAATGCCTGCTAAGATGTCCCGAGGATTACCGTTATCTGAGCACCCCAGCTGAATCTGCGAATAGAAAATCTTGGTTTCAGAATTTGAATTTTTACTTCCTGTCTTTTTTCTTTTTCACTTAGGGATTGGCTTTTTTTTTTTAAGTGAAAAACTCTCTCCTCCAACTCAGACATTCCAAGCCCTTATATTTTATAGCCTTTCAAAGTTTTTCTTTTAAACGATAGTCATAATTCAAACCCCCCTTTCTGAGAAGAGAATTTTAAACAGCTTGGTGAACATCCTTCTAAATAGAGAGGTATGGATAAAATTATTTGACAAAATGGAGTTACATATGTTTTTCTATAATTTATCATAATTTATTTAAACAGTTCACAAGTTGTTGGGTGTCTAGAGTGTCCTCATTTTTTCCTAATGTATACAGATGTAGAGCTGGGCTACTTAGCTGGAATAAATTAGATATTTTTTAAAAAGAAAAAAAATTAACAATTATGAAACGTAATTAAAGACACATAAATGGTTATAAAGTTGTCATATAGTGAAATAAATTATCAATTTATAAAAGTACTAAAAATAAAAACTGAAGTGCTCAGGCAGACTTTTTACCTAATCACTGATATTATTTCATTATTGTGCTGACCTACTTCTTTGTGGCAACATGACTTGACCATTAATTTTAGACAAAATTAATTCACTCATCCATTCAAGATATATTTATTGAGTTCCTGGCAGAAAATAAAATATAATAAAAGGTCCCCACACTCCCAGAGCTTATGTTCTGAAGAGAGGGAGAGAGAGGGGGAAAAAACAAATGAGCAAGTAAATAAATATACAAAAATATCAGATACAGAAATGGTGTGCAGAAAATTAAAATATGGGTGTGTTACAGAGAGTGGAATAGGGTGGGACTCTCCCAGGAAGGGACAAGTATACTGAGAATTGATAATAAACTCATGCCAGCCATGCAAAGACCAGGGGTGAAGGCCATTCCAGGGAGAGGGGACAGCTAGTGCAAAAGCCCTGTGGTGGGAGTAAGCTTGGCATGTTTCAGGAAGACAAGGAAGGCCATATACATTTTAGCTCACTAAGGAAGCCAGAAAAGTGGCCCAGGATGAGAAGGGTCAGAGGTAAGGAGGGTCCAGGATGTGCCAGTTTTGTCAACCAGGAAAGAAGTTTGCAATATAGGCACACTTGGAAGGTACCAGAAGGTCTTAGGCCGAGAAGTGACATGATGTTACTCATGTTTTCAAATGATCACTCTAGATGTTCCATGAAGGATGGCGTGCAGGGGGCAAAAATAGACACATTAGGAGACTGTTGTAGGCCCAGGTGGGAAGTGATAATGGCTGGACCACCTGCCACAGTGCCGGGGAGACCTGGATGAACTTGGGATATGAATTGGACACAGAATGAACAAGACTTGCTGATGGAATGCACGTGAGAGATGTAGGAAGAAAAGAGCCAGTGAAACTATGGAGAATAGTTATTCTGTCTACCAAGCATTTTTTGGAAAAAGAGCATGTTTGGGCATCTATTATGATATGGCGCATAGGGTGAATTTTTTTCTCATAATAATGAGTGCATCCCATTGGTTAAGTACCTACCATGTGCTGGTCACTCTTTTCCTTACTGTGTGTGTAGAGGGAACACAAAGATATCCATCGAATGAAATTCTCTTCCTTTCACCTCACTTACTAAATTACACAATGACCCCTGTTTTCCATATGGCCTCTGCCCCTCTGAGGATTGCATTGCCAAGGAAACAGACTGCTGAGCCAAGGCACTGTAGCTAAATCCTATTAAACGTGCAAGAATTCAAACAAAATGCATAAAGCCTACCAGTGCTTGGGTTTGGAATGTAGGCTTCCACATGTCCCCCTCCTAACACCTGACTGTATACCTAATAAGGTGCAATGTTCAGATGCCTCATTCTACCCAGAGCTCTGGACTTGTACATTCCTGCCCCAAATCCCTGCTCTGGATGTCAGAATTTTTAATTAATCTCCCCAAATGGTATTTTCACAGAATGAACTCTCTGCATGCTGCTAGCTTCAAACAGTAGACAAAAAGCAGTTCTTTTCTTTTCCTCAGTCAGATTTTTTCCTTTGTAAAACATTCAGCAAAACTGCTTAATTAACTGTATGTGTTCAAATAGAGTTGGAGAGAGTCCAGAACTCAAGATTTCAGAAGTAGACATTGTTGAGAGACCAACTGGTTCAAGTCTGCTTTACACATAAGGAAACTGAGGTTCAGAAAGATTGATTTATGTGTCCAAGGTCACATGGTATATATTTTTTTATTAATTTTTATTGGAGTATAATTGCTTTACAATGTTGTATTATTTTCTGCTGTACAGTAAAGTGAATCAGTTATACATATACGTATATCCACTCTTGAGTAGAGTTCCCTGTGCTATACAGCAGGTTCTCATGGGTCATTTGTTTTATATAGTAGTATATATATGTCAATCCCAATCTCCCAATCTGTCCCACCACCACACAGTGTACAAATGGGCAGTGCCAGGGCCAATGCTCACTTCCCCTGGCTGGTGACCCAATGGTGTCTCTGTTTCAAGGTTGTTCCTCTCACCACCTCTCTCCTAAAAGTCATCACTACTAGTCCTTCAGTATAAATTCTTCACAGCCAACTCTCTTTCACCTACACCCTTTGCAACCCAGTCTCAATCTCTGATCCTTATTCTTCATCCCTATCCTCCCCTTGCCCAAGCCTCAAATGCAGCTTCTCACTCCTAGTCGTTCTGATCTTATCATTCACTCCCATCACCATTTCCCAGGCTCATCTGTCTCCTTACAAGATCAATGCATTTACACATCGAATGTGTTTTGCACACATGGATTTTTTTAATCCCGTGCCCATGGGTTTGGCTAGAAGGCGGTCCTCAGTTTACCCAGTGATTTCAAGAAAGAAAGAAAGAAAAGGAAGAAAAAAAGAAAGGAAGGAAGAAAGAAGAAGATCCAGTGGAGTGAGAAAAAGGTGTCATTGGAATTAATGTACCATGTATAGATAAATTCTTCTTATTTAGGAAAATTCATTGCTAGGCTTTTTGGATATGGAAGACAAGTCCTAGTGGGCATGAGATGCAAGGAATCAAATCGGTAGATTCAACCCTCCTGCAGAAAAAATGAGTGCCTCATTGGTGGTGCAAGCAGCTAGAGAAGACAAAGGCCAGAGAAAGCACTAAGAAACACAGCGTCAGCCTGAAACCTGATTTGGCAGAAATGGACAAGACTTTTTAAGAGCAAGAAAACACGATATTCAAATATAAGTTCTGCAGTTTATGTTTACCTGGCTGATACCCCTGTGTCTCCAACTAAAGTCACTCAGAGATTTATATAAAAGGCAATCTTGGGAAAAACAAGAAGAAGTGGTCTCCATCCTGAATTTGGGTTGACACTACAGTAAAGGAGGTGGGGCAAAACCTCAAGGTATAGGATGCAGAACTAAGATTCACTGAAGCTGGAAATTGAACCAGAGGTGATTAGAAGAAATGTAAGCCCTTAAGGGTTTGAATAAACCTTGGGAGACAATTGAGTTTGCATTGGAATTACCATGGGGATTCCAGTCAAGTTTATCTAGATCTGAAGGGGCATGGGCCCCAAATATACCCAGGCAGCGGAGCTAGAAGGAGGAAGAGGTGCTAATTCTTGTCCTCTGGTAGCTCGTAGGAAAGTACATCAGACAGCTAGGTATGGAAATAACTAAGGTACAAGGCAAAAATTGGTTAAAGATAGGAGCTACTCATGTCGACTCATGGTAGGGCACTTAATATACTTCATACAGTAAATGGGAAATGACTCACAATGATATCGGGCCACCTTAGGTTAACCTTTGTCAGGTAGAAAGTTAGGAAGAGACTGAATTTTTTCCTTGGCCTACTGAATTGGCTATTTGATTAGAAATAGCTGCATTTTTACTTATTTACTTTCATTCTTTCATTGAATAAATATCTATGGAGCATCTCCTTTTCGCCAAGCATTGCAGCAGGTGCTCTGAGTGCAGTGATGGACCGCTGCTGAGACATGATTCGTTGTCATGGAGCTCAGAGTCTAGAGGAGAAGAGAGGCATCAATCAAAGAATCAGACAAAGGGATACGATATTGTAACTGTGATGGGAGTTATAGGAGAGGTAGATGGTACCAAGAGAATAGAACCAGGGAAACATACCTAGTTAAGGTGCCAGAGGGGGCTTCCCTGAGAAGCTAAGATCTGAATGATGAGTAAGAGTTAACAATAGGCAAAGGCGAATGGGAAATCGTTCCAGACTGAGCAGTTAGCGCGTGCAAGAGTCCTGTGGCATCCATGAACTGAAGCAAGTGTTTGTTTGTTTTTGTTTTTTTTTTTTTTGGCAGTACGCGGGCCTCTCACTGTAGCGGCCTCTCCCGTTGCGGAGCACAGGCTCCGGACGCGCAGGCCCAGCGGCCATGGCTCACGGGCCTAGCCGCTCCGCGGCACGTGGGATCTTCCCGGACCAGGGCACGAACCCGTATCCCCTGCATCGGCAGGCGGACTCTCAACCACTGCACCACCAGGGAAGCCCTGAAGCAAGTGTTGTAGGAGCAGGGTGAGCAGGGAAGAGGCACATGGTACAACACACAGGAGCCAGAACACAGGGCTTGCAAGCTCCATTCCTCTTTCTCATAAAAACAATGAGGGCACTTCTCCGAAGGTCCAGTGGTAGAGAATCCGCCTTCCAATGCAGGGGACGCGGGTTTGATCCCTGGTCAGGGAGCTAAGATCCCACACGCCGCGGGGCAACTAAGCCCACGCGCCACAACTACTGAGCTTGTGTGCCTCAGTGAGAGAGCCCACGTGCCACAACAAAGATCCTGCATGTCACAACTAAGACCCGATGCGGCCAAAAATAATTTTTTTAAATTATAATAAATAAATACAATAAAAATAAATGTTAAAAAAAAAACCAATGAGGAACCAACAAGTTGTCTCAAGGAAAATATGCTAATATTGAAAGGTTGAAAAAAGAATGCTGGCTGTACAGGAAAATGGTGCAGAGTGATGGTAATTCCTAAGTAGATATTTTGCACAAGTCTGTGATGGCTTTAAGCTAATGTCAGTAGAGATAAGAAGAACTAGATTTGACAGATATTCTGAAGGTAAATTCAGTAGAGTTTGGTGAAAGTCTGGATATAGGAGGATCTTAGTTTGGGTTCACCCAGAAATGAACTCTGAGCCAAAGACTCAACATATTGGAATATACAGGGCACAATGGTATGGGGGTGGGGAAAAGAGACAAAGGAGGGAAGGCAGCCACTGAAAAAGGAGGTATTAAGCCAGTTACTGTAGTGAGAGACAGGACTAGGGCTTAGTTCATTCTGGGAGCCAGGGAAGAATCATGTCTCAGAATTATCCCACTCAAGGGGTAAAGAAGCTGGGCTACTGATACACGAAATTCCACCCATCATTGGTTGAAGGCTGGTGTGGGAACATTCATTTTCTGGCACTCCCAACCTGCCTGCTATGGATTTAGAAAACGTCTTCAGGAACAGAGATGTACGGGTTGGCTGCTAGAAGTGGTCTGGAGCTCATGGCAATGGTAGGGCCCAAGGGGTATGGTTGGGGCACAGACTGGGTCTGCCATAGCGGGTAAGGGTGAGCGTCAGAGCCAACTTAGATTTCTGGGTTGAGCTGCCGAGACAAAAAACATTGGAAAATGTTGCACGCCAGACACTGCCAGGCCCCGGGAATGCCCCTGCCTTCCTGGAATGTACAGTCCGGCAACTGAGCTAGTGTGTGAGGACACCCAGGGTTGCTCTCCAGGCAACAGGCACATAGACTCTGCCTGCTTTGTCCTAATCTCAAGGGAATTACTGAGGGAATAAATCTGATTAACTGAGTTTAGGCTGTGTGTCAATCCAGGGCAGTGAACAGTTGGCTGTTTCTGTGTTACTCCTGAGACAGAGGGGAGAGCTAGCCCTCAAACTGGGGGGTGGTTTCAGAAGCAGCAGGTTTTAGTTTTCTGGGGCTGATATAACAATTGACCATGAACTTGGTGGTTTTAGACAACAGAAGTGCACTCTGTCACAATTCTGGAGGCCAGAAGTCCAAAATCAAGGTACGGTCAGGGCCACCTTTCCCCTGAAGGCTTTAGGGAAGGAGACTTCCTGGTCTCTTCCAGCTTCTGGTGACGGCTGGTGTTCCTTGGCTTGTGGTAGCATCACTCCAATGTCTTCTCCATCTTCACATGACACTTCTTCCCTGTGTCTCTGTGTCTGTGTGTCTTAAATCTCTCTCTCCTGCCATTTATAAGGACACTAGTCATTGGATTTATGGTCCCCCCTAAATCCAGGATGATCTCATTTCAAGATCCTTAATTACATCTGCAAACACCCTATTTCCAAATAAAGTCACCTTCACAGGTACTGGGGGGTAGGACTTGAATATGTCTTTTGGGGGCCCCTATTCAATTCACTACAGAGGGCTAAGATCGGTATATGTTTACAACAGGTTAGGAGTTCTAGAAAAACTATCTTCAAATTATCATCTGGTCTGATGTTAAGCCATATGGATTTATAGTCAGAAAAAAAAAATGTAGGCAACTTCTCAGAATGTTTTATGGGATCCATGGGATGTAGCAGGTTTAGAAGAAAAACTCCAGGTTGGTGGAAGGACATGAAAGGAGCCCACAGCAGAATCTGTTCACAAATTAATAAAGAAACAGAAATGAACTAAGAAGGTAGAACAAAATCGCCAGAAGAAAAACTTCAAGTTCCACATGGGAAATAAGTGAAAAAGAAAAAGTGGAAACAGAGGTACCATTGACAATCATGATGAAGTAAGGAACAAAAGCTCAAACACATAAAATGAAAAATGAGGGAAGTTATAGTCAAGGAAATATCAAGCCAAACCTACATCTAGAAAATAAAAATTTATGGACTTGAATACGAGACCTTTAAAAAGGATCTTTAAGTTGCTTTGGGAAATATTTCTTCTTCTTCCAGTTGTTTCTAGTGGAATCTCTGACATGACAGCTACTACCTACATCAAAGACGTTTCCACCAATTATTGTCCAACTAACCTTTAAACTCTAACTTCTCAGGCTTACTCCTCAGCACGCATGTGGGTCAAAATAGTTCCTGAGCATATTTCATCTTCTGGCATGGTTCAAATTCTTTGGAAAACCTAATGGACTTAGCTCAGCTATTTAAGTGGACCACCCAAGTCATAGATTAGTGGCCGTCAAATTAGATGCTACCTTTGGCTTGACCATGGATCCTTGGTCCATTCACCAGAGGCCAGGGGAAGTCAGACAGAGGGGGGTCTCATGGTTTGTGGATCTGATCGTTCCAGGGTCATGGCTGGAATAAGCAGAAAGATATACATATATTAAACAGGTACGCAAAGGGGTGAGAGGAAGCAGTGTCCGAGCTATGAAATAGGGGTGGTTGGAGAAGTTGGCGTAGAGGACTTGACTCTCAAGTCTGAGTGGTGTGCAACCACGGGAACGCAGAGGGAGGTGGCTGAGGGATGCTGGGCGGGCAACCTGGGTCTCTGAATGGAGTCTATGCACAGCCCCTGGGAGGGACCCCAATATGCCACATCAAAGACAGCTGGACCAGGGGCTGATTATGGCAGCAATTTTATCAAAACTTTGTGCTAGTCTCAGGTAAGAAGGCAACTGGAAACAAGAAAAAGACTTGAATTATATTTATTCATCTTGTCTAAAGGGTGGAGGAACATTGCCCCATCTCATTTCTTTAACCGGAAAGCTGGCACCATGAAAGGAGTTGTGAAATGAGCAAGGATGCCAGCATTCTCATTTATTTATTGGTATGTTCCATTTTAATTAAAATCATCGTAGCTAATCACTCGTTTCACTGTGTGCAGCACCAGCTGAATAAGCTGGAGGACATGACGAAGGCAAAAATAAACTCTGCTCTCTCCCAATTTATTTAGTTTTGCTTTCCCTTTCGCACGTGGTAATTCAAGGGAAACATAAAGTTAACCTTCTATTCTTGCCTCTGTCCCTAGGAAATGAGTCTTATGTTGAGTGAGCAGGTGTAGTAGAAAGAATATGGGCTTTGAAATTCATACCTGTGCATTTGGATGTTGGCTCTGTGACCGTGGGCAAATACTGAACTTCTCTGACCCTCAAATTTTCCTACCTAAAAACGGGAATTATCATAGTACTCACTGCGGAGAGTTGGTGGAGGGTTAAATGAAATCATCAAAGTGAAGGGCCAGGTACG
Organism: Physeter macrocephalus; assembly: GCF_002837175.3. NCBI lineage: Eukaryota > Metazoa > Chordata > Mammalia > Artiodactyla > Physeteridae > Physeter > Physeter macrocephalus. The sequence continues at coordinate 46,456,542 of NC_041230.1, read as the reverse complement.
TAACAGGTGCTTAATAAGAACAGTCCTCCTCATCACCACCACCATCCCGTTCACCTGGGTAGCATCTCCTTCTCCATCAAAGCTCCGCTCAGCCGCCACTTCTTCTGGGATGGCTGCCCTGCAGTCCCAAGTCTTGTCCCTCCTCTCTGTGACTGTGTGTTTATTCCCATTATATGACTGTGTTTTGACTTTTCCATTTACTTGGGCGACCAGCTGGTGCACACATCCCATCAATAAGCAGTTGTGTTTTTTTAAATTGAAATGAAAATAGTATTTTTCTAGTGTATAGTATATTTTCAAACGGCTACCAAGTTAGGAGGACATAAACACTTGTTAACGTGTTTGCCTATAAGAACACAACAAACCAAATTAGTAGGTGTTTCCTCTGGCCTGGATGTACCGTGAAAAAATTACTGAGATGCCCCGGGTACTCACTGTAAACCGAGAAAATTCAGGAACTTCTGGTATAGGAAAATGATAATATTCAGAACTAGAGAAATAGCAATGCTTCTTATTATTGTTATAATATAAGGTCACAGTTATAATAATGCCATAGTTACTATCTAACAGTAATACTGCTGCTGTTTCCCAGGCATTATTCTGAGCATTTGGGTGTGCTTTAAGTAAAGGGGTCACATGTACTAACTCTTTTAACGCCATCAATAGCCCTAAAATAAAAAGTTTCTCTATCCCATGTTCAGAAGAGGAAACTAAGGCCTATAGAGAATGAGTAACTTGCTAAAGGCCGCCGAATGGACTGATGCTGGAGCGCTGGGGTTCAAATCCAGGCATCCTGACTCCAGACTCAGACTTAACCACCTGCTGAGCAAGGCCGCAGGGGTGCAAAGAAGGAGGCAGAATTGAGATGCCCGGCTGGCAGAATCCACAGACCTTACAGATTTCAGGGACCCGAGGCAGCTGCTGTTTGCGCATGTTTGTCCAGCGCCCCCCCCCCGCCCCCCCGCCATCTTCAGCAATGCTCCCACCCAGAGCCTGCTGACTCAGGAGACTTAGGGGAACACATGCAATTGTGGCCCCAACTCTGACCCCTGCCCCTCAACATGTCTGTAGGTTCCTGGAAACCTACCAGGTTACCCAAGTGAGGCCAAATGGTTTCCTCTGAGGAATTAGGGACTGAAGCACTGTCTCTGTTGTTTTTCTCCGTCTGTATCAATAAACTCGGCAGGATGGTTATTGCCATAATAACGACGGGATGCAGAAGTAAAGGCTCCTCTTGCTTTTGAGGTAGGGGTTGATCGCCATTGCTATATGTTCCTTGAGTCTGATTTTTTTCAGTGGTTTTGCATATTCCATGAGATCAGTACTCTGCCAATAACTTTTTTTATTTGAGCCAGACTTCCTAGATGTCTGTCCCTGTAACAGGATATTTAACACCCCTAAAAGGGGGGTGGGGGCAATACCTCCGTCACTAAGCCCTTTAAAGTGGGTGGCCATGGGTGTCATTCAGAGTGTAGACTTCAGCTGGGCCACCTCCTCTTAGAAACCAGGCAGGTCTGTGGCGTTCACGTAAACAAACAGTTCTGAAAGGTGGCTTTCCACACTGCCAGAGAGGTCAACCATCTACCCGGCGATTACACCGCTGTCAGATTGTAAATACACATTTGCAAGTGCCTCCAAAATTGTTCGGAAACAGTTTAGGCCTGTTCACGCAGGGCTAGTTACAGAACGTTAATGGGGAAACTCACCCACCATCTGCTTTCGTGGTTGGAGCCAGATTTGCGCCATTTCAACATTTATGGGTATAAAGCAGCAGATCAAATGTTTTCCTCTGCCAGCTCTCGGAAAATCCAAACTCAGCAGCAATGGACAGTTGCATGGCTGACTGATGAGTTTACTGTGGGCATCACATTTTCAGCTACAACACAGTCTTATTAAAAATGGTCTGGCTTTCTAAAAATCTAATAATACTCAGGAAAATGGGAAAGTGCCATCATACAATTGAGGTTATGTGGCTTTATTCAAGACCCCCCCCCCCCCGCTGCCATTGCTCCTCATCTGGTGTGGGACGGCTGATACCATAATTAAACGAAGAAATGCCTGCTAACTCTAAAGCATGATATATGGCGATGCCCATGTTAAGATGTGGTAGATTTCAAGGCATGTGATTCAGAACGTTTGTCTCTTTGGCTTTTGATTTGGGGATTGGGCTTGAAATCAGTGTTTTTCTGCTATCATCTTAAGACAGATAGTGTTCTCTCTCCTGACTGTAGGCCTCTCATATTCCTTCATTTCAGTTATTTTGGATGACGACTGCCAAAGCCCGCCAGCACCTGAAGTTGTCCTGTGCACGTCCCAGAACTCATATGTTATATGCAGATCACCCTGAATTCTAATTGCTGGCAACACCTCAAGTTCGGGTGAATAGCCATCCAACCATTTTCAAGTGTTATGGTGTATTATTAGGGCTATAGCTCTGCTGTAACAAAGTGACCCCAAATTACAGTGGCAGAAATGACAGCGTTTTATTTTTCTCCCATGTAACAGTCCCAAGTGAATAGTCCGGGATGGTGGGTTGCTTTGCTCCACAGACTCATTCAGGGATCCGAGCTCTTACCATCTTTTGGCTCTAACTTTCCTGCAGGAATTATCTTCATCTGTGTAGTCAAGGCTGGGTTGCAGATAAATCATGGAAAAGGGAAAGAGAATCCAGGGAACCTGGCTTGTCCCTTAAATTGGAGATGACTGGCAAGAACGATTTTTCACTCACATCCCATTGGCTTAAATTAAATTTCAGCGCTACATTTAACTGCACCAGAACTTAGGTAATGCTCTTTCTACCTGGGCAGCTATGGGCTCAGATTCAACTCTATTGCCAAATAAGAAAAGGAGGATGGATTTTGATGGCTGGTCAGAAGTTTCTGTCACATGTAACGACAGATAGAGGTATTACCTCCTACAAACAAGATGCGTGCCACAAGATCATACATTTAACAAATATTTTTTAAGTGCCTACTATGTGCCTGATCCTTTTCCTTACATGTGTAAGGAAAGCATTGTTAAATATACTGTGGGTGAAATTATGCAACAGTATAAACACATTTTTCTACTTAAAAAAAATTTTTATTTGTATTTACTTGGTTGCACCAGGTCTTAGTTGTGGCAGGTGGGCTTCTTAGTTGTAGCACGTGAACTCTTAGCTGCGTCATGCATGTGGGATCTAGTTCCCTGACCAGGGATCGAACCCGGGCCCCCGGCCTTGGGAGTGTGGAGTCTTATCCACTGCACCACCAGGGAAGTCCCCATTTTTCTACTTTTGAAAGACTTTTGCTTTTTCAGATAATAGAAGGGAACTGGAAAAGAAGGCAAGGTTTTTACCTTCATGTTGCAGGAAACATATTTGTACCTGTCAAATTCCAACAGCTGGCATTATTGTTGTTCTGTGGATAAGCCCACACAAACACCTCTTAGAGAGTTATTTGGGTGTTGGTCTCATAAATCATAACTTGCTTGTAGCTTGTTTATGAAGCTTCAGTAAAGACTCTTCAGAGGATGACATCAGATCGTTGAGATCAAATTCAACCTCAAAGGAGGGTTTTTTTCCCAAAATAATTAAGGCAACAAACAAGGCACATTTTGCAGTCATTCCCCGGATATGATAAGTCACACCGTCTTCAGGGTTCGTGTACTCAAAGCAGTGAATAATAATATGATGACCAGAGCGTGTCAGGTGATTCTGCTGGTAGGCACTGGGACGCAGGAAGTATTCCAGAGGCACCAGGAACACATGCTTAACTTCATCGGGGTTAGGCTTGGCCTGGAAGTTGGAGTCTATAAATCCTACAACAGGGGTTATCAATGTATCTCTCTGAAAGCAAAACACAAAAGATACAAACCGAGAAGTGAAGACATACTGTTTCAAAAAAAAAGCATGGTTTGGGCTTCTCTCGTGGCGCAGTGGTTGAGAGTCCGCCTGCCGAGGCAGGGGACGCAGGTTCGTGCCCCGGTCCGGGAAGATCCCACATGCCGCGGAGCGGCTGGGCCCGTGAGCCGTGGCCGCTGGGCCTGCGCGTCCGGAGCCTGTGCTCCACAACGGGAGAGGCCCGCGTACCGCAAAAAAAAAAAAAAGCAAAAAAAAAGCATGGTTAAAAGCATGCCACTTCTACATAAGCTAAGCTCACAGGCCAAAGCAGTCAGTTACATAAAACTTGCTCCATAAGTAAACTTTATGTCCCCCAAAATGGGAGTGGTCTCTGCCCTACCTGAGGCAGCATCTCAGATGAGTCTGAAAATGATATCTTGGGGGAACATAAATTGGTACAATCTTTCGGAACAGAGATTTAGTAATATTATAAAAATGTGCTCCCTTTAGCCCTGAAATTGCATTTGTGTGAGTACATCTGTATGATAAATTCCTACCAGTGAGAAAAGATAAACGTACAAGACTGAAGCATTATTTGCAATAGTCCCAAACTAAAGTTATCACTGCTCAATGGATGGATATTTAGGGTAGATCAATTATGACTATATCCATATAATGGGGTACTATGCAGCCCTTAAAAAGAATGTGATCGACACCTTTCCTTATCAGTATAGACAAGTATGTGCCATCTTATCAACAGGAAAGTGACATCATATTAATTGTGGCATATTCCCAATTATGGAAAATTTTATATATATATGTGTGTGTGTGTGTATATATATATATACTGTTTTACATAACATATGTTTATAAGTGGGGGGGGATTTCTATTTACAACCACTACTGGGCTGAAATGAATGTAGGGTGCTGTTAACTGAAAGATTCTACTGAAAATCTTGAGGGGGAGGCCTGGAGTTTAGTGTAGGAGCTGATAAGGGCTGCATGACCTTGAATTAGAAAGTAAGAAGAATCAGGAATTCCTGGGAGAACTCCTAAGAGGAAGTGGGTGGGAAAATCCAGGGATACATTCTGAGGCTGGGGTTCTACAGGAGGATAAACAGGCCTGTGGAAAATTCTGAGGAAGGACAGCTAAAGCATGTTTAAGAGCAGTGATGCCTGGGACTTCCCTGGAGGTCCAGTGGTTAAGACTCCATGCTCTCAATGCAGGGGGCATGGGTTCGATCCCTGGTCGGGGAACTAAGATCCCACATGCCACATGGTGCAGGCAAAAAAAAAAAAAGAACACTGTGACTCAGACCATTAGCCAAATTAACGATGAAAGTCAGCATTTAGACCAGGAGCGGAGGATGGGAGCACAGACTTCAGACATCCTTAGGGTGGGAAATGTGGGGTCATGAGTTGCCAGAGGGCAGAGGCTTTGTTCCAGCAGCAGCCCTCACTGTGCTTGGCCCTGTGCGAAGGCTCAGCCTCTTCTGTCCCTCCCAGAGTTCCCCAAAGGCGGCCTCTGCAATGAAGACTCGGATGCAAGTGATTTCTTAAGGAAGTGCTCCCAGGAGAAAGTGGTAAGGAAGGGAGCGGGGAAGAAAGACGGGTGGGGGAAAGCCGGGCAAGGATGCTGCGGGGACCTGTGGGGTGTAAAGTACACCTTCGAGTCTGTCCCACGAGATGAGGGGGCTGGGCTTTCATGCTGCTCAGTCATTGGCTGAGGCCTGCCCGGCTGGAAGTAAATCAAGGCAGTGCTGGCTCTCTGTGCACCAGGGGAGGCGGTTCCAGCAGTCCAAGGGCACGGGTCTTGGAAGAAAGCCGCTGGTGTGTGTATCAGAAACACGGCCTAAAAGGACTAAGAAGGCATCTGGACAGAGCCTGGAGTATCCCTCAGCACGCATCCGTGGCTGGCTACTTCCATTCAAAGACCATAACCTTCTCTAGAATCCAACACCCTCCCCGATTCTTCACAACAACCTGCCCACGAGGAAGCCTGAACAATGGCAACTGGACAAGAAGAAACTTGCCCTAGGTCACGTCCAGCTAACACTCGTCAGAAACCAGGATTCGACCACGGGCCTGCTGCCCACCCACTCAATTCTATCAAACACGTGTCACCGTATCTCCGAGATGGCACACCAGCGGTGGCTTCAATACGAAGGGGGCGAGTTCCCAGCTGCAGCTCCGATTTCATTCCCCCCGCCCGAGGACTGAGGGCCATAGCTGTCAGGCAGGTGCACGGACAGTGACTGTGCATGGCAGGGCCGGCCCTTAAATTGGCAGGTCAGAGTCTGAGGAAATTGGTGGGAAAAAAAAAAATCAAAGCCTCCAAAGGAGATCACGGTTTAAGACTGAATGTTTCAGATGCAGTCAGGCATGTTCAACATGGTTCAAGCTTAGAAGAGTGAGAGAGACTGTGGGAACCTGTGGATGAAGCAGCATCTCTGGACATCGGGTCTCTAGAAACACAGGTGTCTGAACTGGCAGGGAAGAAAAGGTGGTGCATGGCAGACATCCTAGGACCCATAAAACTCTGAATTTGGCCATTTGCCGAGTTGAAATGCCATGGAGACAGGCTTCTGCTGTGGACATAGGGTGAGGCAGGCTTCAGGGCCCCCGGAAGAAGCTGCAGGCTATTAGAAACATGCCCAGAAGTCAGGATACACCACTGAAATGTTACAGGAATTGGGCCTTTGGGAGGCAAAGAAAAGGATCGAGCCGGCAGGTATGGGCCACATACAGAGAAAAAGGAGAACTGTCCCCTAAGGCCTTTGCAGAGAGAAGTTCATTCGTGTATGACAAAAGGACAAGCAGGTTTGGAGGCTGGAAGGCGTGGGAGGGTTAACGCCGGGTGTGGGTAAAAGCCAATGACACCCCAAAGCATCTCCGGGCATTTCCCTGTGTTCCCTGGGGGACAAAATTACCCCCAGTTAAGAACCACTGGATTAGATTAGGCTTCTAAGCATTAAATAAATGGCACATTTAAAAGATCTGCAAGGTCCAAAAAACAAAATGACCCTCACTAGCACTTCTAAACACAGTATACCTTTCTTGAAAGCCTTTGTTCATTCTAATTTCTCGTTGATGTGATTAGCATTATATCAAGAGCAGGTCATCTTAGAAACCTCCTGCTCCGCGAGCGTCTGGTCCACGGAAATCTCCTGAAGACCCATGAACACCCGTGAAGACTGTTGTATCCTATCCCCTCACGGGCAGAACTCAGTAGCTCCCGGGGACCTTGGAAATGGACTTACTCTTACTTTGGGAACTTACGACCATTATGCGTTTTGTCAAGAGTTCTAAAATCAGTCCCTAAGATGTGCTGGAGGCTTTGCAGACATCCTCTGAAAAGGGCTCCCAGTAGAAAACACAGTTGAAGAGGAAGTAATTGACACGTATCTTGTCCTAATCCCATGTTCCTTTTCTCTGTCTCATTTCTTTTTCATCGAGGATGCGTTTATTGCCATTAGCTTCTTCCAAACTAAATCTCCCTTGAGTGGTGACCTTTCTATTTTAAAATGGACCCAGCACCACCGATCTTCACAAAGGGCGATCTGGTTTTCTAATTTTTAGGAATCAGTGGGGTTCTTCCTTTGACATAAAAATTCACCTGGAAGCCCGATACTATTTAAAACATAAAAAAATTTACACCTACCTCTGATATGTGATGAGTGCAGTTCACCTCTGTGATATCCTTCCCTCAAGCCCATAACCCTAGCTTAACCAGGAGAAAAATATCAGATAAACCCCAATTGAGGAGCATTCTAGAACATACCTGACCAGTACACCTCAAAAGTGTCAAGGCCATGAAAATAATGGAAGGCTAAGAAACTGTCACAGATCAGAGAATAAGGAGACATGACAACCAGGCACAACATGGTGTCCTGGATCTCATCCAGGACAGAAAGGAGGACATTAGTAGAAAAACTAGTAAAAGACAAGAGTGGAGTTTAGGTAATGGTAATGTACTAACATTGGTTTCTTAGTTGTCACCAATGTACCGCAGCGATGTCCGATGTCAATGATGGGGGGGGACCCGTGTACGGGTATGTGAGAACTCCCTGTGATATCTTTGTGACTTTTCCGTAAATCTGTAACTATTCTATAATTAAAAGTTTACATGAATAATGTTATACGGATAAAACAACGCTGTTATCCAACTTCAAATTTACTCCTTCTAAAGTCAATTAGTATTTACTTCTTCTAAAGTCAATTAGTACAACAATGAAATTGTTGTGTTCAGTTCATATGAAATAAGGTCTGGCTATCTCAGCCCCAGGATTCATTTTGTTGTTATGTTTGTTTGTTTGTTTGTTTGGTATATACTATCAAGGAAATCCTGCTTCACACAGAAATGCAGTTACAAGTAGTAACTGTTTTTAAACAGCTTCCCTAGTGATCTTAGGATACTGCTCAATTAATGTGACATGGAGAAACTTGGTTCCACGGTATGTGCAAAAATGAGTATCCTTAGTGCAAAAATGATACCCTGGTGGCCTCGAGGGGCTGAAATTTGGTACGTTCGAGTGTGTATTATTGTTTCAAGAGAATTCTCAAAATAAATGCATACTGGAGAAAAATAAATGTGAACTGAATGTTAATGAAACAATTCGGAGGCATCTGCAGGGTTCCACAGCACCTGGTTTGAAAACCACTGATGGAGTTCAGCCCTTTCATTTCTGGATGGGGAAGAAGGGGCCCATATAGGAAGCGGGGCTTGCCTAAGGCCTCTTAGCTCACAAGGGGCAAAGTCCACACATGAACCAGTCTCTCGACTCGGTACAGCACTCCTGAGGGTCATGTTTGGCCAAACATGGAATCCTAAAGATAGTGTATCCCCTGTGTGCTCATGAGAATCTAAGAAACCCAGTTCCATCCCAAGCCTTACATCAAACAGCACTGGTACCAGGCGGCAGACGACCTCAACTTGATCAGGATGCAGCCCCACTTCCTCCTGGGCTTCCCGGAGAGCCGTGGCCACGTCATCCGCATCTGTAGGTTCATACTTGCCTCCAGGAAAGCAGACCTCTCCAGGTGACCTTCTCAGCTGGATATGGAAAGAAAAGAGCTGCAGTGTGTGATTCCAAGTTTGGTACTGTTCACTCATTCAACAAGTATGCTCTGAATTTCTATCTTGTGCCAGAGACCATTCCCACACTCGTGGTAATAAGTGGGAATAAGACCAAAAAGAGAAGTTCCTTTTAAAAAATGAACTTGGAGGGGCTTCCCTGGTGGCGCAGTGGTTGAGAATCCGCCTGCCGATGCAGGGGACGCGGGTTCGTGCCCCGGTCCGGGAGGATCCCACGTGCCGCGGAGCGGCTGGGCCCGTGAGCCATGGCCGCTGAAAAAAAAAAAAAAAAAAAAAAAAAGAAACAAAAAAAAATGAACTTGGAGAACTACCCTCACTTCTGATTTTTCTCTCCTTGCCCTCCAAAGATACCAGATACACACAAACAAATTTACATGGATGAGGAAAAAAAGTGGAACAAAAGGAGAATGGAAACAGCAATGTCATCAATAATCTTTACTGAGTGCTTACCATGTTCTGGGCGTGCTGCTTCACATGGATTTCTTTTCACTGAGTCCTCAGAACAGTCCTATAAGTGACTATTTTTTAAAGTGTTTGTTTAATTGAGGTCAAATTCACATAATATAAAATTAACCCGCAAGAAAAAAATTGTTAATATGTTTTTTCATTGAAGTATAGTTGATTTACAATGTTGTGTTAGTTTCTGGTATACGGCAAAGTGATTCAGATATATATATAGATACATATATTCTGAGATACAGATATATATTCTGATGTCTATATCTATATATATCAGATATCTGTATCTATATATATCAGATATATATTTCTATCTATCATCTATCTGCCTATCTATCATCTATCTGTCTTTCTATCATCTATCTATCTTCTATCTATCTGTCTGTCTGTCTATCATCTATCTGCCTATCTATCATCTATCTATCTATCTGTCCTGTCTATCATCTATCTATATATCTATCATCTATCTATAATCTATCTATAATCTATCATCTATCTATCATCACCTATCATCTATCATCTATCTATCATCTATCTATCATCTATCACCTATCATCTGTCTGTCATCTATCTGTCTATCCATCTATCTATCATGTCTATCTATCATCTATCTATCTATCATCTGTCTGTCTATTTATCATCTATCTGCCTGCCTATCTATTATCTATCTATCTATCATCTATCTATCATCTATCTATCATCTATCTACCTATCTATAATCTGTCTATTATCTATCTATCTATCATCTATCTGTCTGCCTGTCTATCTATCATCTATTTGTCTATCTATCTATCATCTGTCTGTCTATCTATCATCTATCATCTGTCTGTCTGTCTGTCTCCTGGGGTCCTGCTTATATGACTCCAGGGAGGGACACAGCTCCAGTATTGCCTCAGGGAATTTCTTACTCCCACAGCCAAACAGGGCCTAAAGTCAGATGTAATTAGATTGAAATACTTCTTTGAAAAAAAAATGTGACCTTTGCACATCAGAATTTATGGTCTAAGATGATTCTTACATAACAATCAACAGGCAAAGCAACTCCGAGTGAAACCGAGACCCATTTTGGGGTTCTCTAGATTTTCTACATTACTGCCTGTCTGTCTGATAATATTAAAAATATATTTAAGTGCTTCTCTGGTGATTTTGGCAGAGCTGGGAACAGACCCTGGTCCCTGCTTCCCACTGAGTACCTCCCCTTGGAACTTGGATTTTCATCATCTCATGTGTTTATGTCATTGTTGCCAGACCCAGACCACAGAGAATCCACACGTCTAATCCCAAACCCCAAAAACTTCAGCTGATTCCTCAGCTTCCCCCTGACCCCACCCAAGGGATACTTCTTATTCTGCTTACAAAGCCTATTTTCTCATTATCGTAGCCTGTTTTCTTTTTTGTACTAGGATAACTTTGAAATGACTGCTTCCCCAGCTTTTCCTCAGACGTACCCCCAATAGCAAGGGAGAGTGACAGTACCCAGGGGTGTACCCAGGGGAACTCCATTCCCAAGCCCAACATTTCTTTAAAGTGGAACGATTTATCGTAAAAACTCAGGCCACATGTGCTAATGACACTAATGGTGAGAGCTGAGACTTATTGAATCCTTGCCAAGTGCCAGCGCTGTTTTAGGTGTTTTACATTTGTTACCCTGTAAAGTCCTCACAGCAGCCCTATGATGCAGGTACTAATAGCCTGTCCTCATTTTGCAAGTGAAGACATTACAGCACAGAGAGGGTAAGTAATTAAGACAAAGTCACACAGCTTCAACAAGACTCTGCATTCGAACATAGGCAGCCAGCTTAGGGCCCAGGCTGTCAACTTCAGTGCTCTAGAATTTTCACATTATACCTGGGGTGGGAGTAGTCTAAAACAGTGGCTCTCAGCGGGGCAATTTTATCCCCTCCCCATCCCTGCTGAAACAGTAGGCAATGTCTGGAGACATTTGTGGTCGTCACAAAAGTGTGTGTGAGTGTGTGTGTGTGTGTGTGTGTTACTGGCATGCAGTGGGTAGAGGCCAGGGATGTTGTTAAACATCCTATAATGCACAGGGCAACTCCACCAACAAAGAATTATCCAGCCCAAATGCCAATGGCTGGATAAAAAACCCTGGCCTAAAAGTATTTTAAATTACTTGCAGCTAAATTACTTACTTTACTTTCCAAAACTTTTCCAAAACAGCCCTGTTATCCTGTGGCTTCATGTACTTCTCAAACATGACAATTTTGAGAGTACAGTTGAGAATCTAGAACCTCAAAATATGTGCCAGTGACAGCATTTCTGGGGTTTTCACATGTCCTGAGACTTTACTGGAAGGAGCCTTTTTGTTACCTACCTTCTCTGACCGAAGGGTGAACAACAGGTAGAGTTTTCCTTCTTTAGCCAACAACGGTAAAAGAATGGAACATTTGTTAGACATCAAGTGAGAATATTTGGTCCCAACATCATGTTTTCTTAAGCGGGCCTTAGCGTCATCTATCAAACTGTTTCTAAAATGGAAACAAACCAAATAGTTTAGTAACCAGAGTTATGATGTCATACAGAGTGAAGTAAGTCATAAAAAAAAATATCGTATATTAACGCAAATATGTGGAATCTAGAAAAATGGTACAGACGAATCTATTTGCAGGGCAGGAATAGAGAGGCAGACATAGAAAATGGATGTGTGGACACAGCGCGGGAAGCGGGGTGTGGGACAAACTGGGAGATTAGGACTGACATAAATACACTACCATGTGTAAAACTGATAGCTAGTGGGAACCTGCTGTGTAGCACAGGGAGATCAGCTCGGTGCTCTGTGATGGCCTAGATGGGTGTGATGGGGGCGGTGGGAGGCTCAAGAGGGAGGGGATATGGGGATATACATATACGTATAGCTGATTCACTTCATTGTACAGCAGAGACTAACACAATATTGTAAAGCAACTTTACTCCTAAAAAAAAAAAAAAAGTTCCTAATCCCGACAGTGTTTCTGCTTCGTTGTGTGTACTGGCATTTACCATTTTTGAGTCTCAGTGTACTTTTTAATAATATGGTAGCAGTAATAATACCCAAATCACGTGACTGTTGGCAAGCTAAAAATGAGGCAAAAAACTACTAAGAACACAGTTCCGTACCTGAGTTCACTTTAAAAGCTAAATGAATTTTAAATGATGGTAAATATTCTTTCAACAGTGCAATAGCTCAGTGTTGAAATCCATAATAATATTCAGGAAGACAGGTTTGCAGAGCAAGTCACTGTAAGGTTAGACCATCGTAAGGTTAAGGACTTTCTCTTAAACTGGCCCTTATGTCACATTGTCAAACCCTTGTCTTCAAATGCCTTGTAACAATGGTTCCCAAACTTAAGCAGCAACAGAATCACCCAGAGGTCTAGTTACAACATAGATTGCTGGGTCCACCTGTGACTTAGTAAAAGCCAAGTATTTAGATTTATAACCACAAATGATGCCCTGAATCCGTAACTATGGGTCTGTTTTGGTCCTTTTTTTTTTTTTTTTTTTTTTTGCGGTACCCGGGCCTCTCACTGTTGTGGCCTCTCCCGCTGTGGAGCACAGGCTCCGGACGCGCAGGCTCAGCGGCCACGGCCCACGGGCCCAGCCGCTCCGCGGCACGTGGGATCCTCCCAGACCGGGGCACGAACCCGTGTCCCCTGCATCGGCAGGCGGACGCGCAACCGCTGCGCCACCAGGGAAGCCCCTGTTTTGGTCCTTTTGACAACTGTATTTTATTGCTGGTTTGTGAAGTGGGTTAAATAGTGTCCCCTCCCCCAAAAAAACCATTATTTGAAAACAGGATGGTATTTGGAAACAGGATCTTTGCAGATGCAAAAATTAGTGAAGGATTTCGAGCTGAAATCCTCCTGGATTAGGGTGGGCCCTAAATCCAATAACTGGTGTCCTTATAAGAAGAGGAGACGACACAGAGAGACACATATATGGGGAAGAAGGTCATTTGAAGATGACGCAGAAATTGGAGTGATGCTGCCACAAGCCAAGGAATGCCTGGGGCCACCAGAAGCTGAAAAGGGCAGGGAGAGTCCTTCCCTAGAGCCTTCAGAGGGAGCATGGCCTTGCTGACTCCTTGATTTTGAGCTTCTAGCCTCAGAACTGTGGAAGAATACATTTCTGTTGTTTTAAGCCATCCAGTTTGGGATACTTTGTTATGGCAGCCCTAGAAACTAACAGTTTGATTTTAACTTTTCTATGGTTAAGGCAGTTTTGCATAAGGGGCAAAATCGGGTATTTAAGTGAGGCAGAACTGGTTTCAAAGTGTTAGGAACGACCTCTCTAAGCCCCCCTTTCCTCATCTGTGACATGTTGAAGATATCTGTGATGATTAAATGACATGGTTCTGTGTCTGACACGCAGGGCCCAAGGAATGGTAACATGTTATCATAAATGTCTCAGTCCTTAGGCAGTTGTTGCCAGAGATGTTTGCTATTTTTTGCTTCTTTCTACGAGGCAGGATGCTCAATAATGTGGTTGGGTAACAGCAGTGGATGTCAAAAGCGACCAAATGGCCTGAAAAGAGAAACGGAATGCGGGCACTGGAGGGGACTCCAGAGTGCATCCCCTGCACACAGGCCCGCGTCCAGAAAAGGAAACTCTCCCTACCGGGAATGCGAGGGACTACTTAAAACTGGGGCTTTTAAGAGGCGCCCACAACTGACCAGAGGGACCAGCAGAAGCAAAAGTCTGCAAAAACGTCCCCATTCGGGGGCTGGTCCTTGGGGTAATCGCCATAAAAACACCAACCAGTAGCAGCCACCCCATTCTGGGCATGGGCTCATCTCACCTACTTCCCATGCTTTTCTCATTCAGGTGAAAACACGATCACGTCCTGGCTCAGAGAGGTTACGTAACTGAGACCCAAGATCCCGACCTTGAACCCAGAGCTGCCTGGCGCGGCCTCGCAGCCCCTGAGGTCGGACTCCGGAGACCGGGTGAGCTGAAGAGGGAAGCCCTTGGGGGAAGGGTGTGCACCCACGATGGCCACAAACGGCTCTGTCTTTGGCGGAAGAAGCTGCGAAGGCCCAGGGACCCCGCGAGCGGCCAAGAGAGGTGAGCGCCCGGAGAGCGGGCTCGGAGGGTGGGCAAGCGGGCTCAGCAAAAAGTAGCCAAAAGGCGCCGGTCATACGTGGCCAGCGAGCTGTTCGGCCTCGCCGCGATCAAGGCCGGGCCAGGCAGGGCTCGGGGTGCCAGGGCCGGGGAGGCTTTACCTGACTGGCTTCTGGGGAGGACAGGGTCGCCACATCGTCCCCGGGAAAGTTTATTTCCGGTAACTCCTCCCGGGGCGGGCGGTGGGGGGTGGGGGGGGGAAATCGCCCAGACGGGCATGCGCAGAGCAGCTCTGGGTCTGGGGAGGGGGGGGCCTGGGAGGCGGGTATGGGGCGGGGCCTGTGGCCAGAGGCGGGGATAGGGCGGGGTCTAGGGTCGGAAGCAGGACTGAGCCGAGAGCCGTAGGCCGAGGATCGGGGCGGGGCGAGACGTGAGGGCGGGGCTAGTGGGGCTTAAAAGCCGCGCCCTCCCGGTCGCGCAAAGTAGCTCTCAGCTCTCGCTCAAATGCCGGAGGTAAATGAGGCATTCTGAAATTGACAACTGTGAAAAAAAAAAAGTGAAAATGCAGTGATGGTGAGTTGAGAGGATTCTTACACTCGCACTCACTGTTGCTAAGAGGTCAAGTTGGTTTAACTTTTCTGAACAGCAGTCAACACATGACTACACAGCACGTACTTTGTGTTGGATGCAGCTTCCACAGTGAGCGAAAAGACACCGCAGAGCTTAGTCAAATGGGAGAGAGAGACACGAATCAAAAAATTACATAGATAAAGCAGAAGTCCTTAGTCCTTGGAGAGCATGTGAGGGAGAAACAGATCAGAGAAGGCTAACCAGAGAGATAGACAGCGGAGCTGACGTCGAAAGCAGCTATTCTCCAAGTGTGGTCCTGGGACCAGCCACGACCGTCCACATCAGCACCACCTGTGTGCTGTTAAAAATAGGTAGATTCTTGGGTCCCACCCCGGGGCTGCTGGATCAGAAACTGAGGGTAGAGCACAGTGATCTGTACTGGAAGGGGATTCTGATGCGCCGAGAGGGAGAAGGGCAGGGAGAGCGTTCCAGGAAGAAGGACAAGTTTGTGCAAAGACCCCAGAAGTAGCTGGAGAAGACCAGTGAGAGGGAGCCTGGTTTGAACTGACACTTAAGAGGTCACTTCAGAGGCTGAAGGCTAGGCTGACTTCTCCATCCTGTACAGGAGGTGCAATGCCCGGGTTTCTCAATAATTTCAAGACCCCATGAAAATGCTTTAATTTTAATTTTTTCTAAATGAAGAAAATGAATACAATAATATGCAAAATATAATAATGAATCCAGCCTGGCTTATATTCATCTTTTTACCAATGCAGTCCTAAAATAGAATTCATTTTATTATTTTATGGAGGAAGGGGGGGGTCCATAAACCCCAAATTACCTAGGGCCCATGAAAATCACAATGTGGCCCTGGGTCATGAGACAGTTGGGCCACGGTTCCCAAGACCTTTAAAACCACTAAGCTCAGATATTCACGTGGCCGGTCTGCCGTGGCTGGGAGAGCCCAAACCACAAGCTTGATGACATCCTAATAATCGTGATGATAGTACTCCACTCTTAATCCTCTGAGCAACCCCATGAAGTAGGGTTATTTCCATAGAGGTATTACCATCCTCACTTTCCAGATCAAGAAATTTTAAAATGTCTTGCTTAAGGTCGCACAGCTAGGGTGCAAGGTTAGATCATTCTGACCTCTAAGTTCATTTATTTTGACACAACCTCTCAGAAGCAACTGGCCTGTGAATTTTGTGGATGTGATTAGGAATGAGAAGGAGATGAATGAACCCCTCACCCGATGTCCATTGCAGAGCTACTCTGTGCTAGGCATGTCTCAGATGCAGCCCCTTGACCTCCTCTTATTCTGTAGGGGATGATAATGAACATGATTCTCAGCTCTAGTAATGCACAGTGTGCCATCATCTCTGTATGAGAAGGGAGGGGAGGCTGTTTAGAAGATTGAGTTGGGGCGCTGAAAATTATTGTCTGAGCATTTTATTTTTAAAATTTTCTCTTCTTTCACACATCTTGTGATTGAATCCTCCTTTTGAAGATGAGCAAACTGAAGCTTAGAGTGGTTAAGTGCCTTGCCCATAGTCACACAGCAGGTAGCTGGCACTCAGGTAGATTTTGAAGGATAGGTGGGATTTCAAGAGGCCTAAGTGGAGGCACTGGCCTTCTGTGCAGAGGGAACAGCAGACTCCAAGCTTGAGTGAAGGGTTTTATTCAGAGGGTCAGGTAGTACGGCATGGCTGGAACAAAAGGGCATTTTGTAGAGTAGAGCCCTGGGAATAGAGGAAAAGGCTTTGGAAGCCACAGCAGATGGAGGTTGACCTTCTTTCTAAAGGAATAGGAATAACAGGTCTGGGTTTTCAGGAAGATCTCTGTGGAATCAGGGTGGGAGATGGATTGGAAGTGAGGAGAGATTGGAGGCAGTTGGGCGGGGGCAGCTCTTCCAGAAGTCTGGGCTGAAGGACCCAGAAAAAAAATGCTTTAAACCTTCTGAAAAATCCCCATCCATGCTCCTGACATCAGAAAATCAGAATGTAGCAGCAGTTTGGATTGCCTTCATGTAAAAAGCAGAGTCCTGAGATGCTTTGCTGTATACCAAGGCTATATGCAGGGCATCTACTTTCAAGATCAGAAATACTGCTGGAAAAACACTTAGCTTTTATGGCTTTTGTAATGCTGGAAGCCGTAGCACAGGGAACATCACAAGGTAAAATGCATCATAATAAGAAGATACATATATATATCTGCAAAACAATACAGGGTTCAAGATTAATGGGCAATGTCTTTTAGAGGAAATGACTTGTCTCTGTAGCTTTTGCACACAGATTTGTTGATAGTGACATAATTCTGGAAAACGTGTTGAAGAAAAGCAAAGCTATAAAAAGCTTCAGGCCAGCCTGCAAAGCCAACAACTCCATGTGCCTTTCTCTCAAAAAAGCACATCCCAGGGGCCAGGGTGCAGCTTATCTGCAGTCCACCCACCTGGAAGCATTGTTGAGCAGCACCTTAAGGCCAGGCCTGGGGGGAAGCAGTTAATTCTGTCTGGGAGCAGGCAGCGGGGGCTAGGTAGGCTGTGGCAAGAAGGTAAGGTATAAGGAGACACTGAGCACTTAGCGTTACTTTCCTAAGAAGATAACGCTCAAGAAATGCGAGTTTCCTCCACTCCTTCCTCAATTTGCAGATGGTCTCTAAACTTGCAGGGAAGTCTCAGGGGACAGCTTTCAGATTCCTTCTCCTATCCGTCAGGGGATGACGGTTACAATTCCTGGGCTGGGTATTGGAGGAATAGACACTTCTCCTGTCACCTCCATCCACTCCCCACCCCTCCCCCTGGCAAGTCAGAGAGAGTTAAGGAGGCACAGCCTTCTCCCCTTTTAGCAGAGGAAGCTGACAGTGTTCTGTGAGGACTCGGTTGAAGCAGAAATTCCTTTATGAATGGGTCGGGGGTCCTCAGCATCAGTATCATCTGGGGGCAAGGAGGCTGCGTGGACATCTAAGTGCCCCGAATCCCACCCTACAGGTACTTATCTCAGGGTGGAAATTCATCCGGGAACAGGCATCTGTGAGCAGGCTTCTAGATGATTCTGTCGTAACCGTGAAGACGCTAGTTTAAGTGCTCCCAAGGGAGACGTTTGATGTTGAGAGGATAAGGCCACCTCCTTTGAACACTGGGTGATGTAGCATCCCCAGAGGGAAGGCAGTTGGTGACCACCAGTGCCAGGAGGGACCCTTCCTGGGAGCACTGGAACAATCTTCCTTTCTGGGCTTGGGAGTTGGCAACTGGGGCAGGTCCGGCTCAGGAGAGACTCCGGGGCAGTTGAGTGGATTGTTTTGTACCTGGTGGGCTGAAGTGTACAGATCCCCTACTCAATGTGGTCCTTGCTTTTCGGTAAAAGACCCATTAAAAAGGAAAGAGCTTGTGAATTTGGTTCAGCATGTTTTCAAGGCTGAGCGCTCATTCTTGGACTTGGCATCAAGTTGGATGTTGGAGATAGAGGGACACCTGACAGTTGATCCTTGTTGAGGCCTTTGATGTCAAATATGGCGGCAAGTAACTTTAGTCCGCACAAGAATCTTCGGGGGCTGATTAAACACGTAGCCGCTTGGGCTGTGGCCTCTTTCGCAACACACACGCATCTGCATCTGCAACCAGACCCTTGCGTGATTCGGATATAAGTCTACACTTTGAAAGGGGGAGAAATAGAACTCGAATCTGAAAAAATAAAATACAAGAGTGGAAATCAGCCAGGCCCAGGAAGTCTGGAGAAGCACTTCAGCCAAGAAGTCGGTGACCTGAGGCAGTCCTTTATTTTTCTGGCAGCGAGTGTGGACTGGGAACAAAAGGTCAGTTAGGGAACATTGGAAAAATGCTTCTAGAACGGCCCTGGATTACAAAAATGTAAATTGCTGGGAATTTATTTCCTGGTACTGCCAATGTGATTTTTCAAAGTAATTCACGACGTTTTTTCATTCATGTTTAATTTTCATTGTGTAACAATAAAACAGATATACGCTTGTATATTAAAATGCCTTAAATCTCTGAGTTTCCGTAATCCAGGCCTGCCAAAAACTGATGGGCGCCCATCTTTCACAGATTTCTCTACCCTTGTTGGGTCTCATTTCCGTGCACATTTAGAAACGAGATAAAGGTTAGTTGTGTTTGAGTCCTTTACCGTCATGTAATCTTTGTGTAATGGAACAATCAAGAAGCTTTAATCACCAGTAACGACTGTGCTGGGAAATTTGTAATCTAAATGAAGGCTCAGCCTAGGATGCATGGAATGGCATGACTGCAGCACGATGAGAAGCAGTCTGGTCTCAATTAGCTTGTGAATCAGTTGGGAAATTGGCTTAAGATTTTCCAGTGCATGTGGGAAGCTCAGCCTCTATGGAAGAAACAGATTCTGCTCTACAGGGAGTTCGTCCTCCGCGTCCTCACCTTGGCGTTGGGTCTGCCCACCAGGAACTCACCGCTCAACCCTGGTTAAACTCTTTTGCTTGTACAGGTTGGTGAGAGGAGATGGAAACTCACATCCCTCCCCGAATCCAGACTCCACCACTTACCTAGCTTGGTGCCTTACCCAACCCATTCTTTCTTCCTCAACAGAAACCATGCTATGTGTGCTCTGCTCCCAGGACTACACTGTGGCCTGCAGCCTCTCCTGGTGTAGCTGGGACAATGAACTCTGCCCAGGGGGGCAAAAAGACAGATGGAGAAACTCTTTGAGGTGCCTTCCGTTTGCTGCTAGCCTCTGGTTCCATGTCGGTCCTTTGGCTGGGCTGTCTTAAAATGACCACGCAGTAGTCTTGTCTGGGATAGAGGGCATTGGTCATGGTTTAAGGTCTTCAGTGGAAGCCAGAAAAGAACATGGGCTGTCGTGGAGTAATTTCAAGGGTCTGATGGTGGAGGGTTGTACTTCTAGCAGCCACTGTCCAGTAGAATTTTCTACAATGATGAAATGCTCTCTTTTGGTACTTTTCTAGTACGGTGACCACTAACCAAATGTGGGTGTTGAGCACTTGAAATGTGGCTAATGTGACAGAACTAAATTTTAAATTTGATTTACTTTTAGATAATTTAAATGTCACATGTGGCTTGTGGTTACCATATTAGTACAGTCAGAGGGTTTCTAAGTTTCCTTCTGTCCTGCAACCCTCTTGGAAACATCAGCTCAAGTCCTCTACAGAGGGGGGTTACCATATCTTCCAGGTTAAAAACTTGCTTTGAGAAAAATTCTTAAGAGTTTTTTCCCCAGGGTATTTTGGGGAGATGGAGCTGAAAGCAAGCATCATTACTTCTTTTCTTTTACAAAAGAAAAAAGGTAAGTTCACATACCCCCCAGTGGGCCCGCATTCCTCTCCCACCACCTATATCACATTAGTGAGGGCTTTGAAATCAGGTCGTTAGTTTTACCCAAGGCAATAAGCTGTTACCAACAAAAATGCTTATTTGTTTATACCTACTACATGACATGAGCTGTGTTGAGTTATATGTTGGACGCAACGGTTGGCTATCGTACCTCTCTTTAAATAATTAATATCGTGGAAGTGGAAATAAAGTATTTTCCGAAGTATGTTCCAAGCAACCTTAGACCCACGGGGGCCCTGTGGTCAAATATATTTCGGGATGACTTCATTTGGTACCTCCTCTTGCAGGTATGGAACCTGTTTTAACAGGTATCAACTTTAATAATATAATGGCCCGTTATTTTAGCAACAAAAGCGAGTTTACTTGAGAATAGCCTGAGGAGTGGCAGTCTGGGACCTGTAAATACGGCAGATCATAGGCAAATCCAGAGAACAACAAAGGGGAATTTGCTTTTATAGGGGAAAAACTTGGGGGTGGGTAGTTGGGAAGGGCTATAAAAACCAAAGAGTCCATTGGAGGATATTGGGAGCCCAGTGTATGGAGGTTTCTCATTGGTGGGACTGCTCCAGTCTCTGATTGGCTGGGCTGTTGGGCAAAGAGAAGTTTTCTTCTTTCTGCTGGACGGTAAAGCAGACAACAGCTTCCCGTGGGAGATACAGGTGCTGTCTCAACCTGTCTGGAGTGCTTGACTATGCATGGCAGGGGCATGAGACCTCCCCCTACAAGCCTGTCCTGACTCTCATTTTATCTGAAGTTCCTTTAATTCCACACATGGTAAAGTTTTCAAAATATTCAGCTGTAAAGAAATCTACCTTACTTTGTTTAGCCCAACTTTTCTCTGATGTACTTGGCCACAGACTTCTTTTTGCCCCCATGATATCCACTAATATTGATTTGAACTGGTGTTTCGTTGTGTTTTGTTGGTGAATGTAGCTCTTCGGGTGGTGCTACATTAGAGTGATGGGTAAGAAAATAGGGGAAGGATGAATTATTTCCTCCTGAGGGTAAAGGACAATTTCACGGAGAAGCCTGAAGTTGCCTCCATTCCTTATTCCCTCAGCCTACTTTGTTTGCTTCATGGCATTCATCACTAGGTGATATGATACGTATTTAGTTTTCCTTAATTCTCTGCTTCACTGCCACTAAAATCTACTCTCCGAGAGAGAGGGTACAGTGCATCTTTTTCCTACTGCTGTGGCCCCAGTACCCAGTTCATCAATGCATATCTTTTGACTGAATATGGAAAGGAAGAAAACATTTCAGCCGGGCTTTGAAGGAGTGGAAGGATTTTAATAGGCTAGACATTCATTCTAGAAGGAAGGAGAAACACAGAAGAATAAAAGCACTTAGCAAGTTGTTGAGAAGCTGGCCTTGTTTGAAGACACAGTGCGATCTTCCAGTGGCAGGAGATAATGCTGCAAGGATTCACGGAGGCCAGTACATGAATTGAGAGGGAGAGAGGAGAGAGGGAGGGAGAGAGAGAGGGAGAGAGAGAATCACCTTATAGGAGCATCTTCTAAGAGGGTCAAGATGTTGGAGTTACCTCGCTATCTCCAGGAGGTGCTGGCTTCTCTACTGAGGAAGAGAAAGTGTTAGAGGAGTAAGCCGCTGTCTGTTTTCTGGAATTCTGGCCGGGTTACCAGCCCACAAACAAATCCACTGATATATCTGTGCCGATGATACACGCGCGTGAAATATGCCTGGTACCTGCTCTTATACATTTTTATAAGATTGTGCATTTAAAATGAACTTGCTCCATTGTAGCTACAGGGAAGCAAAAGACATAGCCTAAAACATGCAAACCAGTGGCTCTCAGAAGTTGCCATCCTTATAAACACGTCTTGTCCGGAAGTTAAGGAGATGAGTCATCCTTCTGGGAAAAAGGGCATCGCTGTCAGGCTGTAGTTCCTCTCTGCTTTGTCATTCAGAATACAGATGTGCTTTAGAGGCAGGGACAAAAAGCAGAACATGTTTCTTTTAATGTTGTTTGTCTCTCTTCCTAATTAAAGAAATGTTTTGTTCCCCGAATAGATACCGTGCAGCTGACTAGGCTACTGTGTACAGCCTCATGGGAAATGAGATGTTCATCGTTTCTACAATGTGAGTCCTGTCCGACCTTGTGTAGAGATTAAAATGTACATCCTGTTCTCTCTAGGTAAGAAGGTACACCCCACAGAATCTTGCTCAGCCTTGGCAGCCCCGGAGTTGCTAGTTTTCCCTCCTGGACCCTCTGCCAAAGTCACGTGAGTTTTGCGCTCCTAACCCCCAGCTGAAGGATGGTGAGGTCAGTAGCCGCACGTCAGCATCAACGACGACCGCGTATCTTTCTAGCCCTGTGTGAGGCATTGGAGGAACGTGCGTTCATTGCTTCACATGGATGGGCTTAGTTAACCTTTGTAACCACCCTCCGAGGTAGAGATGCCTTTCTTTTTTGTGTGTGTGGTGAGCGCACTGAGGCAGCGAGCAGGTAGACAACTGCGCATCACAGGGCAGGTATATCTGGGCTAGGGTTTGGATCTAAACCATTTCACTCCCATGTCCATATCCACTCTATGACATTTTGCTCCTTATTGAACATGGTTTTTAGACTTTTTAGGTCTCTTTTTCTGTGTCCATTTGATTGCTCCTTAATATATACGTACATACATGTGCATATATATGAATACCTATATGCCCTCTGATGTCCTTTATCTGTGATGTATACTCTGCCTATTAAAAAATGGTCTAAGACGATTTGCTTGATACAAAACTAAAGACGGGGGCTTCCCTGGTGGCGCAGTGGTTGAGAGTCCGCCTGCCGATGCAGGGAGCACGGGCTCGTGCCCCGGTCCGGGGGGATCCCGCATGCCGCGGAGCGGCTGGGCCCGTGGGCCGTGGCCACAAAAAAAAACAAAAAACAAAGACAACTGGAGAACATGAATCGTACAAACGGGAAAGAGGAGGAAATTGTACCAGAAGCCGAGGGCAAGGTGGCAAGATGTTCATGGCATTGAAGTTTATCTTTGAACCTCCAGGGAGCTGAGGGAAGGAAGCAAGAAGCCTCCTCTCTGGCTCCTTCCATGTCTATGTCCTGCTCAATGTTTTCAAATGACATTTCCCTTGTAGCGTGTCCGCAGATGATCGGCTCCTCTAGCTCTGGGGAGGACCAGGGCCCCCATCTCTCTCACAGAACAGAAGACAGAGTGAGAATAGATCAGCATCAAAGTCTTAAGGCTCTGCTGACCCCTGAGGGGTGGGGGCATTGTGCGTGTGTATACACAAGTGTGTTTGTTTAACTAATGATGTTTTCGTAGACCTGACAGTACAAAGTTCTAATTGGCTGCAGTCCTGGGCTCACTAGACAATGCCCTGCAGAGATTAAAGACCATCCTTAGTAGGATCTGATTTAAGCAACTATGTAGTCCACAGAAAGGCAATATAGAACCAGCAGGAGCTTTGAAACAATGGTAGGAGATTGGCATTGTTACCCACGGGGACTGCACATGGGTTGGGTTTGAGTGCTCTGGAGTCAGATGAAACTGAGTTCAAATCTTGCCTCAGATCTTGGCTAGAGGTTTACCCTGGCTAAGTAAAAAATGGGACCACCTCAGAGGGCTGCTTCACACCTGTTGAGATGATATATGCAAAATAGGATAGTCAGTGCCTGGCACATAATAAATGCTTCATCAATGGCAGTCTCACACATGCCGATTTGTAGAGATCTTATTCGGTTGATTGTCACCCATTTTGATACCTTATTACGCTTATGGAGATGCAAATGCAACTTATTTCAGCTGCGTGTGGAGGCATTTCTATTGCTCATCAATTTCTAGTTCTCTTTTTCTTCCTGGATGTATAGGAGACTACTCTTCCCAGCTTCCCTTGCAGCTAAGCAGAGCCATGAGACTCGTTCTGGCCAATGAAACGTGAGTGGAAGTGACGTGCACCACTTCTGGTTGAGAGAGTGAAAAAGCCACAGCTAGGTCTCCGGTTTCTGCCCTGCACCAGGATCTGGGGCCACAGGCTGAGGGAGCTGTGTCCCAAGATGGCAGAGCTCGTGTAGCCTGGTGTCCTGAGTGACTGCGTGGAGCACAGCACTCCTCCCCACCACCACCACACAGGCGCGCACACACACCACACGCATGCACGCACACGCATACACCACACGTGCCTACGCACCACACCCACGCACACGTGTGCACACACACCACACGCGTGCGCACACACAGCACGCGTGCACACACCACACGTGCACACACACCACGCGTGCGCACACACCACACGTGCACACACACCACACACGCACCCACACGTGTGTGCGCACACACTGCACACACGCACACGCCACACACATGCACACACCACGCACACATGCACACACACCACACACGCGCACACACACACACGCAAGGCTGGACATGCCATATGATCATGAAAGAGACAAACCACTGAAAATCTCTTTTATTTACTGCTCAGCCTATTCTATCTTGACTAGTACAGATTCCCAGAATCCGGAGGCAAATTTGATACAGTGGCAACAAATGTCTCCAATTTCTATTGTAATTAAAGTCAAGGCTCATAAAATTATGATTGTACCCTTGCTTGTACCCTTATTAAGAGATTATAATCGTCTATCTAACAAATACTGATATCATGTTAATCAGAGTGAGGTGTTTTTCTGTAATACTACATGTTCAGCAGTTTTCATTTCTATTGTGTTGTTGTTATTACATTTAGATCTTGGAACATTCCTTATAGTCCAGTGTGTATCTTATCACAAATCTATCAAATCAAAAACATATATATATATACACACACACACAGGTATATGAACTATATACATATGTGTATATACACATGGTTTTTGAGAGTTATATAACTCAGGCTAAAGGGTCTAATGGTGAATCTAGAAAAAGCTGAGTCGGGGTCTGGTCTGGGGTTTTAGGAATGCTCCGCACAGTTCACCATCTTTGAGAAGCTGAGAGGATTTGCCAGGGAGGATTGTGTGTTGGCCCCACCGTGCGTGCAGTAAGGACATCAAGGCTTCTTCCCTCATCTGGAAATGAGACAGAGTGTTCAGCAGGGAAAAAAACCCACACCCATTAATGAAGGAGACTAGAGAATACACTGCTGTCTAGGGCAGTGGTTCTCAAATTTCAGCCTGTATCATCACCTGGAGGTCTTGTTCACACAGGCGGCTGGGCTCCACCCTGGAGTTTCTGAATCAGCGGGTCTGGGGTGAGCTGAGAATTTGCATTTGTAACAAGCACGCAGGTGATACTGCTGCTGTGCCCCAGGAACCACACTTTGAGAACTGCCACGCCAGAGCCCTGTTTGTCCAGAGGTGGTCTCTGGATTAATAGCATCTGTATCACCCGGGAGCTTGTTAGGCATGCAGAGTCTCAGGCCCTGCCCCAGAACTCCCTCCCCTCTTCCTTCCTTTATCCTTTTGTGACTTGGGACCAGATCATCTCCCTAAGCCTCCTTTTCAAAGGAGCCTAATAACAGGATCTACCTCTTAGGATTGTTTTGTATTGTTAATGTGCATAAAATTCTTAGAACAACTGTGGGCATATATTCTCCTATGAAGCTTTTCAAGTCTTGGCTTCTTTCATGATTTCTTATATGGATGTCTAAACACAACCTGTGGGCTGTGCTGATGGCTGAACTTGCGAATCAATGTCTCATTTATCTCTGTATCTTTTTTTTTTTTTTTTTTTTTTTTTGCGGTACGCGGGCCTCTCACCGTTGTGGCCTCTCC
>NC_041230.1:46392285-46430361 GCF_002837175.3 Physeter macrocephalus | reverse complement strand
TGTCCCCTGCATCGGCAGGCGGGCTCTCAACCACTGCGCCACCAGGGAAGCCCCTATCTCTGTATCTTGATAGCACTTGGCACAAGTCCTTTGGTACCTTAGATGCTCAGTAAGTGTTGGGTGAATGAATGAACATGCAGGTGTCTGTGGGTTTGCTCTACCTTTCAGCAGAAGGAGGGATGTACACACTCAGGTCCTGGGGTGGAAGGAGCTCAGAGCACTGGAGGACCCAGAAGAAGACCAGGGCACTGCAGGAAGGGAGGGGGATGGACAGAGAGTTGAAGAGCTCGGATAGATGGGCGGGGCCAGATCATACAGGGCTTTTCCTACCATATTAAGAATTTGGAAATTCAAACCTCTGTTTCAAATTAAGCATTACGAACAACTCTAACAGTCCTCTGAAGATTCTCTCCTGAAACTGCCTCTGAGCTGCCATATTTTTGAAAACTGTGTTTATGTGGCAGCTGCTGCCGTGAAGCTTTGTGTTTTGTGATTACTCCTCTAGCTAACAGCTGTCGGTTGCTTCTAGAATTTTGTTTACCTAATTTGGTTAGGCTGGTACGCAGACAAATGGGTTTTGATATGATAAATGGTCCATGAAAGTGAGAGGAGAAGACATACAACACTCATTTCCATTCTATCCAGGAATAAATAAAAAGGTTACCAGCTGTGAAAAACCACCAGATTAGAAGCAGATTTCTGATTGTCAGCCTGCTGGGAGATAATCTTGTCAGCGTGACCTGCAAAAGTGGTAATAATTTGCAATTATGTACCAGCCTTTCTCTTAGGACACACAAACGCTTTCTAAATATTTCCCTAATGTCAGTGAGGCAGAGATGCTGGGATATTATCATTTTGCAATTAAAAAGTCATCTTAAAAAGAAACACTTAAATAATCTTTCTCAGGCTGCTCATTTGGAAAGCTTCTCAAGCCGGTGGTTTGGGGAGGGGAATGACTACCTGATTGTGTTCCCTGGACACCTAATAGCTTGGTGCTTGCATGTGTGTTTCTCTGCTGGCCCCTTTGTTGAATTGTGGAGCAGGCAGCTTTAGCTTCCTTTACAATGCTGTCCTGTGAGATAGATTGGATGGAGCAAAAGCACTTTAACCCATGCATCCTTCAGAACCAGCCATACTTTACTGAGTCCTGAAGGTCAAGAGGAATCATGGCGGCCAACTCCTTGTTGATGTCACTCCAAGAACTTTCCAGGAGCTTGCTCAAAGAGGGTGTCTTATTCATGGGCTGCTGAGCAAAGTGTTTTCTTTTTTGGTTGTTGGTTCAAAAACTTTTCTAGAACAGAGACCAGGAGGTTTTCCAGTCACTAATGAGAGCCAGGCCTCTGTGCCAGGGCTATGGCAAGGGCTCCTGCTAGGAGCCGCGAGAAATGTAGATTCTAACCTTGGTTTTGACAACCACTCCCGCTGCATGCCTTCAGGAAAATCATCTAACTCCCCTGAAACACTTTTTTTCCTTTATCTAAAATGCGTATCTTCTAAGAGTGTTGAGAATACCAAACGAAGTAACAGAAGTACAAGCAGTTTGAAAATCACAAAGGGATGCACATATCTGGGGAAGGATTTTTATCATGTTATATGGAAAAGAGGCCTAAGCTCAGGCATTCTGACCCCTTTTCTATGCTGACCCAGATATAACCGCTGCCCCATCATCCAAGTCTGTTCCCCCTCGAACTGGAGGGGCTAGTCCATGGTATACATACTCTCTCTCTCGTCCATGGTTCACCCGTCATAACTGCTGTCAGTTATCATCCCAGAACCCATGCAGAGCTGAGTCTGTCTTGGTACAACATTTTTGACAGCCAATTAAAGTTACAACAGTTCAATTACAATGGTCATCTGAAATGAAATGAAACTGCCCGTGGACCTCTAGTACTTCTTGATAGCTCTTCCAACGCCCCTGCAACTTGCAAAGAGGGAAGGCTAGAATGACTACGTAGTTACCACCCAGCAAAGCATTGCTTGGCAGAAATATTTAGTCTCTGGGGAGGGTCCCTGGTGGAAGGTGCCAGAGAGTGATGGTCACCCAACGTTGTGTCTGTTTCTCAGCCCTGCTGGAAGACCTGTAGGACTAGTCCTGAGCAACAGCCTTTGAACAGAAGTGGCCTGTGTCGCTTCTGGGCCAAAGCATGGGAGATCCTCCTGGCAGCGCTTCCCTGGGTCTTACTACTGAGAAGGCCATGAGTTCCACCGGGCACAGCTACCAGATGGTGGTAAAGTAGTCATTATCTCAGGCTGCTGGGGGACAGTTTGCTTGGGCTGCTGTAAACAAGGTATCACAAACTGAGGGGCTTAAATAACAGAACTGTGTGGTCTCACAGTTCTGGAAGTTAGAAGTATCAACACAAGGTCAAGGTGTCATCAGGGTTGGTTCCTTCTGACGGCTGTGAGGGAGGACCTATTCCATGCCTCTCACCCAGCGTCTAGTGGTTTGCTTCCAATCTTTGGCATTCCTTGGCTTGTAGAAACATCACCCCATCTCTGCTTTCATCTGCACATGGCTCTCTCCCTGTGTGCATCTGTCTCCAAACTTCCCCTTTTTATAAGGACGCCAGTCGTATTGGATTAAAGGCCCACCCTACTCCAGGAGACCTCATCTTAACAAGTTACATGATGACCTTACTACCAAATAAGGTCAATTCTGAGGTTAGGGCATCAGTATATGCATTTTGGGGGGAACACAATTCAAACCCAAAACAGTGTTGGCCCACATTGGATATGTTGTATGAGTTAAAAATACACTTCTGGGTTTTTTTGTTTGTTTTGTTTTTTTGTGTTTTTTTTTTTTTGCGGTACGCGGGCCTCTCACTGTTGTGGCCTCTCCCGTCGCGGAGCACAGGCTCCGGACGCGCGGGCTCAGCGGCCATGGCTCACGGGCCCAGCCGCTCCGCGGCACGTGGGATCTTCCCGGAACGGGGCACGAACCCGTGTCCCCCGCATCGGCAGGCGGACTCTCAACCACTGAGCCACCAGGGAAGCCCCTACACTTCTGTTTTAAGCAAATGAGATTTGAAGGTTGTTTGTTGTATCAGCATTGTCTCACTTGTCCTAATTAACACCAGAAGTTTAAATTATATGCACAGTAAGTAATCAGCTTGCTCATAGGGGGCATGAAGTTGAGAGCAGCGTTTCTTCTGAGAGGTGGGCTCTCCCAGATGTGAGTGCCTTACAGGTTGGTGATGACTCACCTCTTCACAGCCTCACAGAAATGGAGCTTCCTGGTTGGCTAACTAAACCAGGTCATGCCTTGGACCGTGCCTTTAGACCATGTCTATAGCAGGTCCTTCATGCCTCACTTTTAACTTCCTGAGAAGCATCACAAAACAAAGACAGAAAGAAAAGAAAAATACTCTTTTCTTGGGACCAAAGGACAGATAATCCATGTATTAGCACTATGACGTCAAAGAAGAGTCTCCAGAGATCTCCTAGTTCAAGTGACTCAGCTGTAGATGAGGAAATTGTCATCTTGACAGGTGAAGGGGCCCCTTGTCCAAGGTCATGGAGTTAATATGAGGCAGAGCTGGAGAGAGGTATTGGAGCAAGCGAGAGCCAAATACATTTTTTGGCTTTGAGCGCTGCTATGTTTAAATGTTTGTATTCCTTCCAAGTTCACGTGTTGAAACTTATTGCCCAAAGTGTTGGTATCAGGAGGTGGAGCCTTTGGGAGGTGATGGGGTCATGAGGGTGCTGCCCGCATGAATGGGATTAATGTTCTTATATAAGAGACCCTGCTGAGCCCCCTAGTCCTTCCACTTTGTGGGGATATAATGAGAAGTCTGTGACCTGGAAGAGGTTCCCCTGCCCAACTGTAATGGCACCGTGATCTTGGACATCCAGCCTTCAGAACTTTGAGAAATAAATTTCTGTTGTTTATAAGCCACACAGTCTGCAGTATTTTGTTATAGGGGCCTCAGCAGACTAAGAGAAGCACCTTATACTTCAGCAATGGGAATCAGTATTAAGTATGACTTTCATAAAGATGAACCAGAAAGATAAGTGTCTTGCAATAACAACTGAGCACTTGAAATGTGGCTACAATGAATTGAGGTATGCTGTAGTGTAAAATACGCACCAAATTTTGAAGACTTCGTAGGAAAAATTAATAATTTTGTTAACTAGGATCACATGCTGAAATGATAGATGAGATGAAACATGTTATTAACATTAATTTCTTCTGTTTCTTTTTACTTTTTAGACATACGGCTACTACATAGTGTAAAGTTACAATGTGGCTTGCAATTGTAGCACACATTATATTTTTATTGGTTAGTGCTGACTCAGGGTGATTGTTAAAATGCAGATTCCAGAACCTTGGTCTAAACAAAGTGAATAGAATCTTTGGTTTTGTGGCTCAGGATTAATTTTAAAAAGATTCCCCAGTAACTCTGTTGCAGGCTACATTTTGAGCTTAGAATATGCCACGAATTAGCTGGAGATAGCTGACGGCTGCCCCTTAAGTTCACCATAGTCTGTACCATTCCCTATTGTCTGTCCTCTAGTCACTGAAGCTGAGCATCCCTTTCCATCATTGTAAGACAAACATTAGCACAAGTGAGAGAAAGATGAGAGGGAAATTTTTAATTTACCTACATCTCAAACTTTGGGAAAAAATAGGAATCATCTTTGTTTCCACAAATACTCCCTCCCATTTTTCTTGAAACACAGAATGTGCTAAATGTTTGTTTGGCAGTGCCTGGGCATAGTGGGGATTTTTTTCCAGCCTCCTTCATTAGGTTGAAGGAGGGCTGGGCTGCCTGTCCTCTCTGGCCATGGAAGTTAGTCCATCTAACCAAGGTCCGGTGGTCCCCTCCCCCTCTGGTACATGTGATTCTGTCTGGGTTGGTGAGAAATTATAACTCTTATTTTCTTTTTTTTTTTTTTTTTTTTTTTTTTGTGGTATGCGGGCCTCCCTCTGTTGTGGTCTCTCCCGTTGCGGAGCACAGGCTCCGGACGCGCAGGCTCAGCGGCCATGGCTCACGGGCCCAGCCGCTCCGCGGCACGTGGGATCCTCCCAGACCGGGGCGCGAACCCGGTTCCCCTGCATCGGCAGGCGGACGTGCAACCACTGCGCCACCAGGGAAGCCCCTCTTATTTTCTTTTTTTGCTAAGATTCTTCTCTTTTACACTGGATTTCTGGGAAAATGAGAGGAAGCCTTAAATCATGTTTGTGTTTTTTTTCCCCATCGTGTGTGAGTCTTTGGCTCCAGGTAATGGTTATTCATTTAGAGGAGAAAAGCCTATTTCACACCCTCCTGGAACTTGGAAAATAGCCTTTCATCATATTAATAAAGTAGAATTAATGAATCAAGAAGAAATATTGTCCTGGATTCTTGATTCTTCTTCAGTGTACCAACTGACTTCTATAAATTTAGAAATAGTCTGTGAATAACAGTATAATTTCTATTTGATTTTTAATACTGGAAGTAGATGTGTGTGTGTGTACATTTTGAGATTAAAATTTTTCAGATAAAGGAATACTATAAATCTGCCTAGAAAACTTGGTAAAAAGAAGATAATTAAGGGAGAAAATAGAAATAACCTGAAATACCACCATGTCGAAATACTTACAGTATTTACATTTGTCTGTAACTTTTTTTACATATTTTAACTCATATATTCTTTTTTATGAATATTTTATTTCATTTCTTTCCAATTTCATTTTAATTTTTTTTACACTAATTATGATTTCTAACATTGATATGATACTACTACCATCCATAGTCAAATTTCCTCAATTGTCCTAAAGCTGTCCTTTTTTATTTTTTTTTTGGCTGCGCTGAGCAGCTTGCGGGATCTTCGTTCCCTGACCGGGGATTGAACCCGGGTGGCCGCCGTGAAAGCTCAGAGTCCTAACCACTGGACCACCAGGGAATTCCCTCATATATTCTTAGAAAGGTGTTTTGCGACATACAAATAGGAGTATGCTACAATATATACAGTTTTATATCCTTCTTTTTATCACTAAACATTGTATAGCATGGACTTTTCTCCAGATCATTTTTTTTTCACAAATATAGTTTTAATAGTTGAATAAAACTTGCATTTTTGATGGACTGAAGTTTGAGTCAGTTTGTGTTATATCAGTGTAGGCTAAGAATATGATGTCATTAAAGTTATTCTCTCTCAAAGGATGATGATGTTGAGGATGGCACTGATGCTAATTACAACCTCTAAAAAAAGTGCCTTTTCATCTCTCTTTCTGCTAGAGACTAGGAGTCTTCCTATTCCATTTGGTAGAGTGAATAGCTGCTGACTTTTCCTGTAGTTAACATGGAATATGAGGCTGCAGTTTACACTCCCAGATGTTTTCTCTGTAGATCAAGTGCTCCCTCATTACATGATCAGTGGAAGCAGCATAAAACAGGATTTTTTATTTTTTTTTTTTGCAGTACGCGGGCCTCTCACTGTTGCGGCCTCTCCCTTTGCAGAGCACAGGCTCCGGACGCACAGGCTCAGCGGCCACGGCTCACGGGCCCAGCCGCTCCGCGGCATGTGGGATCTTCCCGGACCGGGGCACGAACCCGTGTCCCCTGCATCGGCAGGCGGACTCTCAACCACTGCGCCACCAGGAAAGCCCTAAAACAGGATTTTTGAGGGCAGGATACAGGGGTTTAAATCCCAGCTCCACTATTTGTAGGCTGTGTGACCTGGGTCTAGTTTCTTACCCTCTCTGATCCTTACTTTTCTCATCTGTAAAACATGGATAAAACCCTTTCTGCCAGAGAGTAGGAGTCTTTCTATTCCATTTTGTAGGGTGAATAGTTACTGACTTTTCCTGTATTTATTATGGAACATGAGGCTGCAATTTATACTCCCAGATATTTTCTCTTTCAATCAAGTGCCCCCCTCATTACCCGATCAGCAGGAGTGACATAAAACAGTATTTTCGAGCATGGGACACAGGGGTTTAAACCCCAGCTCCATTCTTTGTAGGCTGCCTGACTTGGGGCTAGTTTCTTACCCTCTCTGATCCTTACTTTTCTCATCTGTAAAATGTGGATAATCCAGTGACTTCCTCATAGGGCTGTTGTGTGGATTAAATGTGATGATAAATATAACATTTTAGTGAATTCTAAACAAATAGTAAGGCTTCAATCAATGGTGGAAATTCTCCTCCTTCTTATCATCATCCTCATCGTCTTCACATTTTACTTGGATATTTTTTCTCTCTCTCGAGCATGAAAACCTCTCAAAAAGCAGTTCTCCTGTGACATATATCTTGTGTGACCTTCACTGGGCATCGTGTCCCATACTTAGGTGCAGTTGCTTAACAAATGTTTATCGATCATTTCATACGTCTTTTGCCTTCTCTATAAATAGACATTCTTACTTTAAAGACTATGTCCCAAGCATTGCTGCAAGAAACAGAGCCATTTTGTACATGGTAGTGGTGCAGTCACACTTGATTATTTTACTAATTTATTCCTCAAATATACCAACGAATCTGTCTTCTCACATCGTCATATGCACCCACCATGCACTAGGCCAGAACCGAAAGCTGGCACGGCACGTTGGCCCCTGCCATCAAGAAGCCCAAAGTCTAACATCTCTTTTGTGTTCCTGATGTGCTCAGCATTCGGCTAGTCTTCTATTTTTAGCCCAGAGCAATTTCAAAAGACTTTACCTGCCAGACTGCTTTTGTTGGTGGTGGCTGGTAAACCTCCAGTTTGAGCAGCAGTGTTTTTCTGGTCTTAGCAATTTCAGTAACATCTGAATGAAAAGGAAGTTTAATTTTGTAGGGGAATTCTGTATTTAAATATACGACCCAAATCATACAGTTCAGGTATGTTAGTTAAAGATAAATCTGTTAGCCCGATTGGAATTCCTCATTAATTCTTCCTTCCTCTCCTTGATACTTTCGCGTCTCTAAGAAAGCGTGCAGTGGTCCAGTTGTCAGTGATGAGGTTGGCAAAGTCTGGTGCTGAGACCTGGCCGTGTCATTGTTGTTGAGGCCAAACAAACTGAAATGTTGGAGTTTGGAGCAGAGAAAGGATTATTTATTGCAGGGCCGTGCAAGGAGAAGAGGGCGGCTCCTGCTCAAAAGACCGGATGGGTTTCAGGGAAGAAGCTTTTTTTTTTGCGGTACGCGGGCCTCTCACGGTTGTGGCCTCTCCCGTTGCGGAGCACAGGCTCCGGACGCGCAGGCTCAGCGGCCACGGCCCACGGGCCCAGCCGCTCCGCGGCACGTGGGATCTCCCCGGACCGGGGCGATCCCACGGGCCCAGCCGCTCCGCGGCACGTGGGATCTCCCCGGACCGGGGCACGAACCCGTGTCCCCTGCATCGGCAGGCGGACTCCCAACCACTGCGCCACCAGGGAAGCCCCTGGGAAGAAGCTTTTATAGAAGCAACATTTGCGGGGCGGCAGGGCTACAAGTGTGTGACCCTCCTCTGATTCTCTGGCGGTGAGATAACAGGATGGCTTTCTGGGAATCTCAGCCATCAGCCTTCTGGTTCCAACCAGTCTGGGCTTGTGCTCAGCCTGAGGTTACCATCCTCTGTCTGGGTGGAGGCCTTAGTGCTGAAGGAAGATCTCAGAGATCTGTATCAGATTTCTCTGCGCAGCTCCCCCCGCCCCCGCCCCGCCCCTAGGAAGAATGGGCGCCAGGTCCCATGCTGCACTATTGTTTCTTTCTGCATTTCCTCACTCCCCTAATTAGTAGCTATTTGAATCTGCCCTTTGCAACTCAGGGAAGGTCTAGGAGGCTGAAACCTTTTTCCTACAAACAAGCAATGGGGGACACAAAAAGGCCTTTGTACTTGGGAGGGCCTTACAGGGTCCTGCTTGGTTTCAGCCTGCCCATTTCTTTTCCTCACCCTCCACCCTTTTATTTATACTATTCTTTCTACTCCTTTCCTTGTATCAAAAATAAAGGCATTCTCCATGGCCCAATTCAAGATTCACCAAGGAACACTTTTTGACAGGAAACGAGGCAGCTGCCTCAGGGCTCATGACAACTCCTGTTTGCAGTTATTACTAATTTTCTATTTCCTAATTAGGCTAAATAATGAGCTTGTGATTTCCGTGAGTTAGCCAGGATTTCCGTCCTATCTGAAGTAGCAATCCCCTGCGCCTATAACTGTGAAACTGAAATTTCATTGTACATTTATTTATTTGTTTTCTGTCTAACCCACTAGAAGATAAACACTATGGGAAAAGGGCTTATGTTGAGTTTACTGCTGTATCTCCAGTACCTAAACAGCACCTGGCTCATGGTCGGTACTCCATAAACACTTGTTGAATGAATGAATATGTTTTCAAGAATTGACTAGTGTACAAGATAAAGGTGGCACCCAACCTCTTGTGTGTCTCTTGCTGAAGAAAACTGTGGTGGCAGCAATAAAAATGAACCCAAAGGTGCTATACTTTCCTCATCCTTTGCTTCTCACAGGTAGCCTATCAGCGAGTCTATAAATTCTGTGTTCAAAATACATCTTGAACCTGACCCTCTTCATCTCCATTGCTACTGCCCAAATCTAAGCCACAGTCATTTCCCCATGTGGGGAATGGCCTAGTGTCTCTGCATCCTTCCATTTCAACCTGTTCCTCTGCACAGCAGCAAAAGAGATCTTAAATTTGAATTGCATCTTGGCAGTCTACTTAAAATCCTTCAAACCCAAAACTCTCAGAAGATAATCTAAACTGGAACCAAGGTCTTTGAGGCCCAGCACAACTGTCCCTTTCTTTGTTGGTCAATGTCACCTCATGCCTCTCTTTTTTTTGGCCTGCTGTGGTCCAACCACATTGTTTTTCCCTCAGTGCCTGGAATGTGCCAAGCTCTTTTCCACCCCAGGACCTTTGTATATGTCCCCTCCACCTGGAATTCTCTCCTCTTCACCTCCTTCTCTTTAGGGTAAGATGTCACCTCTTCAGAGATACCTCCCATCGTCCCCATTCTTTTAGTCTTTCTGCCAACTGCTCTTTGTTTTTTCTCTTTTGCCTGTTTTATCGCCTTTAATTATTTATTTCCCCCTCTTGTCTGCACCACCAGAGTATAAACTGCAGGAGGGGAAAGTGAAGCCATAGCTTCACTGTTGTCTGCCTAGTACTGACCACTGTGCTGATAATTAAGTACCAAGTAAGTGCTTGTATTCATTTCCTGTCTATCACCACTGTAACAAATTGCCACAACTTTATGACAAAGCAAAGCAAATGTACCATCTTCTAGTTCAGGAGGTCAGAAGTACAAAAGGGGTTTCAGTGGGGTAGAACCAAGGTGTTGGCAGGCTCTGGATGTTCTAGGGGAGAACTGTCTCCTTGCTCTTTCCATGTTGTAGAGGCTGCCTTCATTCAGTGGCTCATGGACCCCCTTTTTCCATCTTCAAAGCCAGCAGTGTTGCATCTCTGTGTGCCTTTCTTTTCTAATCATATATTCCTTTGACTCTCTTCTTCTGCTGCCCTCTTGCACTTTTAAGAACCTTGTGATTACATTGGGCATACCTGGATAATCCAGGCTAACCTCACCTTTCTTTATTTTTTGAGTTAAATACTCCTTTTTTAAAAAAATTGAAGTATAGTTGATTTACAATGTTGTGTTAGTTTCAGGTGTACAGCAAAGTGATTCAATTATACATATATATAATATATTTCTATTCTTTTTTATATTCTTCTCCCTTATAGGTTATTACAAAATAGTAAGTATACTTCCCTGTGCTATACAGTAGGTTCTTGTTGGATTTCTATTTTATATATAGTAATGTGTATATGTTAATCCCAATAATCTCAACTATTTTCAAGTTAGCAGATGAGCACTTTTAATTCCATCTGTAACCTTAATTCCCTTTGCCATGTCATTTAACAAATTCACAGGTTCTGGGGATTAGAAGATGGACACCTAGGGGGACCATTATTCTGCCTTGAATAAATAAATGGCCAACTGTTCTTTGTGGGCAAGTGGCTGCATTTAAATTTCTTTTGTTGCTTTCGTGTGCCTACCCAAGCCAGGCCAATATTCAGGCTCAGTAGTTACTGGGATAGGCACTTTCTGATTCCCAGAGAAATACAGCAGGCTCAGACAGGAGTTCTTTTAATTATCAGCCTTAGAAGAGGACCCGGAGATCGTCAAGGTACTAGGTGAAGAGTTTTTTTAAGATCTAATTAAATATCTAATATTCTTTGTAAGGTATGAGATTTATAGTTGGCGCCCCTGGAATTGGCACGGTTTCTTCTGGAGTGACAAATGTAGGCATTATAAACGTTTGTACCTAAGGTGATTCCAAGCAACGTGATTAATTTCTGGGACATTAATACAGGGAAGCCGAAGGCCATGTTTTGCAATCAGGCAGACGGCTCTTGCCCCGACCTGGATTGAATTCCAGCTTTGGAGTGGGAAAAAAATATGGAGATAGCAATTTCATGAGTTGCTTACGCATGCCTGCACCTCCCCTCTTAGGTGAAGGAGTGGAATGAAGTAGTGTGTTTTCTGGGAAAAGCTGCCGATACCCAGCCTCCCATAATTTCACGTGCTTTTCTCAAGGACAACACAGTAAAGACATTCCATTGCGAGATGGGTTTTTCTTGGAGGAGACCTCATGTTAAGCTGTCATAGCTCAGGCTATTTTTAGTGATGGTGTTTTAAAAACTTAAGGAGCCTATCTCCCCTCACCAGGCTCAAGCTCAGGGTTGCTATGCAACAGGCCCATGGTCCTGGTGGCTGTCACACTCTTTTCTCCCAGATATTCAGTGAACTGGACCTTGGCAGAAACCAAGCAATAGGGTGAGGCTGTCTCCTGGGAAGGAAGAGCAATGGCTTTGGAATCTCTCAGACCAGAGTCGTGCCTTCACCTGCTCCCAGTTGTGTGGCCTTGGGCAAATCTCTGTATCTCCCTGGGCCTCAGTTTCACCATGTGTAAAATGGGGATGCTATTAGTACCTAACTCATAAGGTTATTGTGAGGACCAAATGTGATTCTACATGTAAAGTACTTAAAACATGATGGTTTTGTTATGGAGTCCAAGCTCATACTGATCGTCATATGACAGGCCAATAAAAAAATAGAGAGACGAGGTGCTGGGGCAAGGAATAGCGACTTTCTTCGGAAAGGCAGCAGACAGAGAAGATGGTGGACTAGTGTCCCGAAGAACTATCTTCTCTGAGTTAGGATTCAAGCTTCTCTTAAGCTAAAAGGGGAGGGGGTGTGGCTGGTTGGTATAAACTTCTTGGTGCCCGAATCCTTTGTTCTTGCAGCTGTCCCGAGTAGGTCAGGTCACAGTGTTCCTGGAAACCTCCAACAGGACAAATATTATTCTCTGTTCTGCAGCTTTTTATCTCTATATGAATGAAAAGTGTGATAATTTAAAGGTCAAACCTGGGAGGCAGAGCCTTGAGAATGGGCTATCATGTATATTTCAGGTTTGTTCACAAAACAGCATCTAAGTTGCACAAAATGAGTGTGATAAAATCACTTGGGTAAAATTGAGGAAATCCTATTGATTAACCCTTTGGTGCCCCCCTACCTCTTCTGTTTATTAGAATCTTTCACAAGATAATTTTCTACAAAACTAAAAATAAAACAACAGCAATGCTAGCAGTTAACGTTGGTGAGCATACAATGAGTACAAATGCTCATAATTAGACACTGTTTCATTGATTTTTACAAAGAGCCCTGTGACTTCGCTGCTTTGCTGCTTGAGCATTGTGGAGAAGCCTGAGTTCCTCTGCAAATAAGGTCCGGTGCCTCTCTATGTGTGTTTTAGGGGCCACTGGGACAGAGGTCTGGGAAATTCCTTAGTGAGCCATGGGTGACATCTTTAATTCTCATCGAGAGCTGATAGCCTTGCATGTCTGCCCACCAGTAAAAATAAGCTCCTCATCTGTAGAGCTCTTCAGAGTTTGTAGAATGCTTTCACATAGATGGTAACACTTACTGACTGCTTAATTATGTGCCTACAGAGTGCTGTTTGCTTTTTAAATGTTGTAACGGTTAATCTTCACAACAATCTGATGGGAAAGGTACTATTATTATAGAGAGGACAAACTACTTAGCTAAGGTTACTCAGCTAAGCAATGCTAGACAGAGAGACTTTATAACTGGAGCTGTTTCAACCCAGGGTCCACATTCTTAACCGTGACCCTACACTCCCTTCCATTTGACATTCACAGAAAGGCTGCCCCGTGGACAGGAAAGGTGATTTCTCTCTGTCTTGTATCAGATAGAGAAATAAAGTGAAATAAAAGTAAGTGCAGGATTACAATTAGAAGTCAGGTTTTGGACATTCAGAATAATAGTGCTTTGGCTTTTCCATCATGCTCCATTAAATAGACTGGAGGGGGACCATTTTATAGTCTTTATAAAGGAAAAGGGACACTGCATGATCTATAAGGCTACTTCACAATGCACATTTGAGCCTTTTCTGCTTTCTCTGATTAAATTTAAATGGATGTAATAACAACCCTTGGCCAGCGGGGGCGCTCTCACCATCAGCTGGGCCGTGCCTTTAACACAGTTTTTCAAACTCTAATGTCCATCCAAATCTCTTTGGGACCCTGTTAAATGCACATTCTGATTCTCTAAGACCGAGGAAGGGCCTGGGACTTTG
This sequence comes from Physeter macrocephalus, assembly GCF_002837175.3. Taxonomy (NCBI): domain Eukaryota; kingdom Metazoa; phylum Chordata; class Mammalia; order Artiodactyla; family Physeteridae; genus Physeter; species Physeter macrocephalus. Next base: position 46,416,808 of record NC_041230.1, on the reverse strand, counting down.
CATTTTCTGGCTAGTTCCCAGGTGATGCCAATGCTGCTGGTTCTGGTACCACACTCTGAAGAGCAACTTTTAGTCTAGTGCAGGAGTGAGGGGCTGAAGAACATTTGGGGGGTCGACTGACAAACAAGCACGTACAGTATGAGAAGTTTTTGTTTCCTTTTCATTTTTTCTGTCATGTCACTTTGATACAGACTCATTAATTGACCAAAATTAACTTGGTCAATTAATTTTTTTGGGTTTTGAGCTTTGAAACAAGGTCTGACATCAGAAAAAGGTCTTTGAATACTTTCTCACACCATGTTAAGAAATAAACTCAGGGCTTCCCTGGTGGCGCAGTGGTTGAGAGTCCGCCTGCCGACGCAGGGGACACGGGTTCGTGCCCCGGTCCGGGAGGATCCCGCATGCCGCGGAGCGGCTGGGCCCGTGAGCCATGGCCGCTGGGCCTGCGCGTCCGGAGCCTGTGCTCCGCAACGGGAGAGGCCGCAACGGTGAGAGCCTGCGTACCGCAAAAAAAAAAAACAAAAAAAACTGCTAGAAGAAAACTTAGGCAGTGCACTCTTTGACATCAGTCTTAGCAATATTTTTGGGGGGCGAGGGGATCTGTCTCCTTAGGCAAGGCAAACAAAAGCAAAAATAAACAAATGAGACCTCATCACTAAAAATCTTTTGCACATGTAAGAAACCATCAATAAAACAAAAAGACAATCTACTAAATAGGAGAAGATATTTGCAAATTATATTTTCAATAAGTGGTTAATATTTAAAATACATAAAGAACACAGACAACTCAATATCAAAAAAACACAAACAACCCAATTTAAAAGTGGGCAGAGGACCTGAATAGGCATTTTGCTAAAGAAGACCCAGAGACGGCCAACAGGCACATGAAGAGATGCTCAGCATCACTAGTCATCGGGAATGCAAATTGCAACCATAATGAGAGATCACCTCACACCTGTCAGAGTGGCTATTATCAAAAAGGCAACAAGTAAGTTTTGGTGAGGATATGGAAAAAAGGGAACCCTTGTGCACTGCTGGTGGGAATGTAAATTGGTGCAGCCACTATGGAGAACAGGATGGAGGTTTCTCAAAAAATTAAAAACAGAACTGCCATAAGATCCAGCAAGTCCACTCTGGGTATTTTTCCAAAGAAAACAAAACACTAATTTGAAAAGATATATGCACCCCTATGTTCATTGTAGCATTATTTACAATAGCCAACATATAAAAGCATCCAAGTGTCCAGTGAAAGATGAATGGATAAAAGAAGACGTGGTATATAAACACACTGGAATATTACTCAGCCATAAAAAAGAATGGAATAATGCCATTTGCAACATGAGTGGACCTAGAGAGTATTATACTGTGTGAAATTAGAGAAAGACAAATACAGTTTGATTTCGCGTGTATGTGGAATCTAAAAAGCAAAACAAATGAACTAACAAAACAAAATGAAAACTCACTAATGAGTACAGAGAACAAACAAGTGTTTGCCAGAGGGGACAGGCGTGGTGGTGGGGGGTGGAAATGAGTGAAATAGGTGAGGAAAATTAACGTACAAGCTTCCAGTTATAAAATAAGTAATGGGAAGATAATGTACAGCATAGGGAATACAGTCAATAATATTGTAGTAACTCTGTATGGTGACAGATGGTAACTAGAGTTATCGTGGTGGTCATTTTGTAATATATTAAAATAACAAATTACTGTGTTGTACACCTGAAACTAATATAATATTGTAAGTCAATTATACTTCAATTTTATAAAAAGAAAAGAAAAAGAAAAAGGTCTTTGAAATCACAGGTGCTCCAAAAAAAAGAGGAAAAAAAAGAGCGAGAAAAGAAAAAACAAATCCATGGTATATAATCACTATATCATGTGGCCCTGGACTAGGGGAAGAGCCAGAGACAGGAGGCCACAAGTGGAGATGTTTTGCTAGGGTTTCTCCGATTAAGGATAAAACAGGAAGTGTGTGGGGTGGGGGCGGGGAACAGGGAAGAAGGACTGTTCTAGAATAAACACAAGGGGGTGGGGTTATGGAAATGACACTGCAAAAGATGACAAAAGATCCCAATGCTAGTACCGATTTTGCCAATAAAACTGTGGTCTTCGGGACAACCACTTGTTCTACCTGGTTTGGCACAGCCCCTGGTAAACCACATTTTCCCCAGCTCCCATCACATCCTGAGGACCCTATTTCTAAAGTGACCTTATGTCCTGAGTTTTCTGGAACAATCCTCGTTTCAATATCCTATCTTGGTTTCCAGCTTTGTAGCCAAATCTGCACCCCAACTTTTGGTTTTGAAAATAAGGTCGTTGTAATTCTTCCCCAGCAAGGACACATAAACGGTTGCTAAATTGATACCCTGTGTATCTCAGTGTTTCTTAAGTTGTGGGAGCGGGGAGTCATGGGACTTTTGGGAATTTGGTGAAAGCTATGGATCATCATCTTAGAAAAATGCACGGAGGCATAGATACGGAAAAATTTGCATTTTTCTAGGACGTTTCAGATACCCTCTCAAGCCCATTCCAGTGCAGGACCTAATTGGATCCGTAGACTCCAGATTAAGAATTCCTGCTGTAGATGGTGGATGCTGATGTACACCTAGAGCGATGAACTGTCTTTCTATATACAATTTATCAATATGCCACCCACTACCTTAGCAATTTTATTTCTGCCCCAGCTGCAGAGCATAGGTGATTTTTCACCTATGGAGGTAGAGTATATATGGATGGGCTTGTGTGTGTTCTAAACATAAGCAGAGTTTCATTTTGTCAAGTCATACTTTTCCAATTAATATGGTAAGATCCTCTTCTCCACAGACATCAGTTTGCTTGTATGTGAGTTACTCTTAAATAGAATGAAAGAGAGAGAGAGAGTCCTAAAAGAAGAATAAATGGCTTTTCTAATAACAGAACATACATGTTCATAGGCTAAGTTTCTAGAACTACTAGGAACCCTTGAGATCATCTCATCTGAGAGGTGAAAACTCTAATGTCTATGTTATTCAATGAGTGAAATCAGCCTGTTGCATCATTTTAGCAAGGACACATCCTGTTTGTATATGACACACTTAGAAATAGTCTTCAGTTCCACAAAACATGTTCTCTTTGCCACTTTTATTGAACCAAGTGGCTTTTATAGTCTGCCTGCCCTTGTACATATTTTTTTCTATCACTACTTAGAAAATGAAATGGTTCTCTACTATAAGAGAACAACAGAGTCATGTGACTATAAATAAAAAATAACTTCTACCTCAGTCTCAAGGACCAATATGGAGAGTGTGCCAATGGTGAGAAACTGGATTGCTAGGACCCCATCTTAAGTGGGTAGAAGCTACACAGCTCTAACAGCTGTGTCCATGAGGAATGCAGATGTATGTGACCCAATCTTCTGACTTTTTAGTAGAAGCTGGAAATGTGGAATTTGCTTGGACGTCTCTTGCCTTTAAAAATCTTGCTGTGTTGTTTTTAGGGTTTGTTTGTTTATTTGTTTTTGTTTTTGTTTTTAAATACTGTACAGCCCAAAGAAAACATGTCTGCAAGCCAGATCCTGCCAGTTGGCTGCCAGTTTGTGATTTCTGATGTGGTCCAGATACGTCATTTCACAGGTCATGATGCTAAGGAGAAAAGTGACATCTGTGTATACTCAGTGAATGGAAGTGTTAGGGATTGAAACCGGGTCTCCTAACTTTCCGTTTATTTCGATTCCTCTTCCACTGTGCTGTTCCATGAATTTCATCCTCTCTAGCCATTTTGATTTTGTTGAGTGGGTGAGTGAAAAAGTGTTGCCTGCCATATCAGTAAACAAGGGATGTTGCAGCCATCAAGCCGTCACATGACAGCTGCCCCGACAGTGGGCCCTGAGGGAACTCAGAATAGAAACAGGATGCCCGCCATCAAGTCATCAGCCACTGCAGCCACCCCGCAACGGTGCAGCCTGAGGACACTCAGGATGCAGAAACACGGGATGCTGGCCCCAGAGAGCTGAGGTGCATAGCAAAGGAATGATTTCAATGAGCCCAGACTCTTGCATCTTCCCATACATAGAAAACTGCTAAATCATTAACTTGAGATGTCTGGTTTTCTTTAGTTAACAGTCACCTTTTGAAGTTCTGACTCCCTGGTCTTTGTTGCAAAAACTCCTATATATGCTGGTTCCTCCTTCATCTCTTCAGAGCTATCCCTCAGAGCTACGTGAGAGGCTGAGTCCTGGGCTTAAGTCCTCAGTTTTGTCCCCCAAATAAAACATAATTCTCAGCTTTTAGGTTGTGCAATTGTTTTTTCAGTTGACAAGGGCAGGCAACATCCTTAAATTTAAACTATATGCATGGAAATCTGAATCCTGAAGACATTCTTCAATCAAGTGCCAAAGGCTCAAGGATATCTTAGGTGATATTTAAGTACAGAGCAATGACGCTATTTCTGGCAACAAGAACAGGCACTAAGAATCCTTAACACAGCTTTCTTCTATGCTCCGCCACAGCATTCTGTTCCCTGCAGATAATTTGCCTTAGAATATACTGTATTTGGAAAGTCATTAATTACTCTCCAGAGCACCCAATACTGGATTTATTCTAATCAAATAGTTTTGGTGGTCTGAAACCAGAGGCTCTTGTAGGCTGCAGAATTTTATTATAGCAGAAAACTTACAAAGTAGCTCTTTAGCCGGATAAAATCATTGAAAATGGGGGAGGATTTGGCAGTATTTTGATTTAGAGCTTTAATGTGGTCTGGGGAATCGATAGAGCATGACCTCCTCTGAGGACACTCAGAGCAGCAATGCATTGATTTTTCATATCCTGCATGATGACTCTGACCAGACATTCAGTCCTGGAGGGGATAAACAAACAAACAAACAAACAAACACACAAACAAAGAAAATTGTAAAGAATATTCCTTTCAAAGGTCAGAATGTGCAAGAATTCATGCAAGAATTAAGATAAAGGAAAAAGGACCCCTAGCCACTGTTTTCAGGAGATGGTTAGGGCTATAGGAACAGGTGGGACAATCTTCCCTATTGAAACAGTTTAATTGTGAAGATGTTTGGTTCATGATTAGAAAAGGCCTTGATTGTAAGATCTTTGGGTTCAGGCCAATCTTTTTCACCAGTGTAATTCAGTCACTCAACATAGGACCTGGTGCTAAGTACGTGCTCAATATGTATTCAAGGCCCTTTATTTTTAATTTATTAAGTGCTTACTATGTTTTTTTTGTGGGGGAGGGTTTCTTCAAACTGCCAGGAAAAAATGAGAGTGGAAAGTAGCTTGAACACCACTGATGCAGGCAAGCACTGAGCAAAAACATAATGTACTCTTTTTATTTTTTATTTTTGGCTGCGTTGGGTCTTCGTTGCTGCGTGCGGGCTTTCTCTACTTGCAGCGAGCGGGGGCTATGCTTCATTGTGGTGCGCGGGCTTCTCATTGTGGTGGCCTCTCTTGTTGCAGAGCATGGGCTCTAGGTGCATGGGTTTCAGTAGTTGTGCCTCGCGGGCTCTAGAGCGCAGGCTCAGTAGTTGTGGCGCACAGGCTTAGTTGCTCCGCGGCACGTGGGATCTTCCCGGACCGGGGCTCAAACCCGTGTCCCCTGCGGTGGCAGGTGGATTCTTAACCATTGCGCCACCAGGGAAGCCCTGGACATTTCTGATTGCAGCACATCAAGAGGCACATAAAATCTGGTGGTTTCAGGTGTTGAAATGTTAAGATTGATCAATGGGTTCTGGTGGTGTCAGCCTGGTCCCTCTATTAAAAAGACTCCCACCAACCTTCCAAGCTAATGGTTTTAAGAGTCACTGATGATCTTTGACTAGTTACATCATTTTATTAGGAGTCACAGAATGGTAATTTTTTCCCCCTATCATTTATGCTACAATTATTAGCTGGAATTTACCAGTACTGTTTACTTATAGTGCTTTTTTCTTTTTAAAAAAATTTTATTGGAGTATAGTTGATTTACAATGCTGTGCCAGCTTCAGGTCTACAGCAGAATGACTCAGCCGCACGCATCCATATATTCATTCTTTTTCATATTCTTTTCTCATATAGGTTATCACAGAATATTGAGTAGAGTTCCCTGTGCTCTACAGTAGGTCCCTGTTGGTTATCTATTCCACGTACAGTGGTGTGTGTATGTTCATCCCAGGCTCCTGATTTATTCCTCCCCACCACCCACGTTTCCCCCTTCGTAACCACAAGTCTGTCCTCAATATCCGTAAGTCTGTCTCTGTTCCACAGACAAGTTCACCTGAACAATTTTTAAAAATAAGGTTCCACATATGAGTGCTTTTTCTTTAAATTTATATTGTTTACTTATATGTATTAAGAACATAATATTTTAAAGAAACTTTACATTTCAACTGAAATTATGAGTTTGATGTGCTGGTATGTTTTTACACAATACATATTAAATCACATACATGATTTTTAAAAAATAAATAAGTAAATTTATTTATTTTTGGCTGTGCTGGGTCTCTGTTGCTGTGCACGGGCTCTCTCTAGTTGCGGCGAGCGGGGGCTGCTCTTGGTTGCTGTGCGCGGGCTTCTCATCGCGGTGGCTTCTCTCGTGGTGGAGCGCGGGTTCTAGGCACGCGGGCTTCAGTAGTTGTGGCTCACGGGCTCTAGAGCCCAGGCTTAGTAGTTATAGCTCACGGGTTTAGTTGCTCCACGGTATGTGGGATCTTCCTGGACTAGGGCTCAAACACATGTCCCCTGCATTGGCAGGCGGACTCTTAACCACTGCACCACCATACATGATTTTTGACATATAAAAGGCTCATCTGTGCACTGCCTGAATCACCTCACACATGCAGTGTCTCTCTTTGTTAATAAGGCTGCAGGTAAAGAGAGGGGATGGAGGATTACGAGTGAGTGCATGATACGATCACATCTGTGTTTTAGATGCACCACTCAAGGGGCAGTGTGGAGAGAAGAGTGGAAAGGGAATTAGATTTTCAAAATGCTTCTCATTCATTATCTGCAAAGTTCAGATAAATACACAAATAAGCTTCCTCTGCTCTGCCTGCAGAAATGTGGTAGCACTGGAGGTCGGACTGGAGGGAATCGCAGTGTTGAAAACGTAAGATTTCATGGTGGAGGCATCACCGGCGCCCCCGCCCCCCCCCCCCCCCCCCCCGCCTCCAAACCCAAGAGCCTGTGATTCTGCCTCATCTCGTGAGTGTTTTGCATGAATTCAAGATTTAAGAGGCTTTATGATGGGAAGTACCATCTTTTCGTGGGAGGAGAATGTCACTGTGAAAATGCAGATTGAAAGAGACACCGCAGTTCCTGTTAGGGAAGAAGATTTTCCCTTTACCCTTCTGAGTTCTTCTGGCTGGCCCAGTAATTAAATTGACATGAGACAGATTAACAGGAGAAAAACCCAATTTAAAGACATTTGTATGGGGGCTCCATAAGAATGTGATTCCCAAAAACAAGTTAGGCAATTGAGGCTAATCTGGCATCTGAGAGAAGGAAAAGGGGGTAGGAGTTTGGGACTTCAGACAATTTATAGGAAGATGGGAAAATGTAAATGTTTGCCGTCCTGTGTAGAGACCGTGGGACACGGGGACTTTGATGAAACAGGCCTTGCTGAGTTTCCCGCAGTCAGCCACACGTAGCTTATATTCCTTGGAAGCTGGCTCTGGTGCCGGCTCTCTTCCTGGGGCAGCACCCGCACCGCCGTCTAAATTCTTTTAGGCAGTTAAGGGGGAGGGGGCAAAAGCTCTTCCTGAGCCTTTTATTTCTTGAAAACAACCAGCCTAAAGGAACCCTCATGCCAAAGAGACACGTTTTCTGGTGGCAAACTCTGCCCCCCTCCTTTCCTGAAAGACCCCGGTGACAAATCAACTCAGATCTGTCCCCTGCCCTTCTTCAGGAAGCGCAGTGAGCCTGGGTGGCCTGTTTTGGCTGAAGACTGTGCAAGTCCCTGTTCTCCAGTCCAGAACGGGCAAGCATGATTGCTCACCATCAAATACAGGAAAACACCTCACGTAGCATCGAGGCCCAGGGTCAAACATGCAGGTGCCTGCGGGGACCCAGCAGGTGCTTGAAATCAATGACGTAGAGCTGGCAGACTCAGCAAAACCTGCTAGTCATCAAATGTGTCCAAACGGAATGGGCCCAGTGTCTTTAGAGCTCTGTACTTTTTAAGAAAATCTGGAGTCTTTTGGTGTTATCTCACCAATTTTGAGGGTTGATTGTCTCCTTCCCCCCTCCATGCACCCCTTTAAAAAAGCAGATTCTGGGCTTCCCTGGTGGCGCAGTGGTTGAGAGTCCGCCTGCCGATGCAGGGGACACGGGTTCGTGCCCCGGTCCGGGAAGATCCCACGTGCCGCGGAGCGGCTGGGCCCGTGGGCCATGGCTGCTGAGCCTGCGCGTCCGGAGCCTGTGCTCTGCTGCAACGGGAGAGGCCACAACAGTGAGAAGCCCATGTAACGCAAAAAAAAAGCAGATTCTGTGGGGCATACATTATAACCTCTGAATTAGTTTACCTTTCCATCTGATTTTGCAGCATTTCTGACAGAGAGTACTGTACTCTGCTTGATCACCCCCAGAGCCAGAGGGCTCACTACCTGACAAATCAGCCCACTGCACTGTTAGACAGGAAATGTCTATTTTTTAAAAATTATGATTGTATTAAGTGTGTTTGAGAATTGTGAGACGTCTTTTCCTTGTTTTACCTATTATGATCCTATTGTAGATACTTTTTTTATAACATTTTTATTGGCGTATAATTGCTTTACAATGGTGTGTTAGTTTCTGCTTTATTACAAAGTGAATCAGCTATACATATACATATATCCCCATATCTCTTCCCTCTTGCGTCTCCCTCCCTCCCACCCTCTCTATCCCACCCTTCTAGCTGGTCACAAAGCATGGAGCTGATCTCCCTGTGCTATGCGGCTGCTTCCCACTAGCTCTGTTTTACATTTGGTAGTGTATATATGTCCATGCCACTCTCTCACTTTGTCCCAGCTTACCCTTCCCCCTCCCTGTGTCCACAAGTCCATTCTCTAGTAGGTCTGCGTCTTTATTCCTGTCTTGCCCTAGGTTCTTCATGATCTTTTTTTTTCTTTTTTTTTTAGATTCCATATATATGTGTTAGCATACGGTATTTGTTTTTCTTTCTGACTTACTTCACTCTGTATGACAGACTCTAGGTCCATCCACCTCACTACAGATAACTCAATTTCGTTTCTATTTATGGCTCAGTAATAAGGAAATGTCTGTGTTTAACAGAAAGTCCTTATGGAAAAAACAACAACAACCACCAAATGCCTTAGCCTGTAATTCAGGTTTCTTCCCTGCACCCTTGCACCCAGCATGGCACACACCTTAGGAGTCATCCTCTGCTCCCCAGAATGGCCTATCAGTGTCTCCTGAATTTACCATCTATCTTCATAACATCAAGGTTTTGCTTACCCACCCCCACTGTCTAGAGTTCCCAGGGCTCCGCTCTCTGATATTCTAAATGTAATAGCCCATTTTTAAAAGCTAGCAAAATCATGTCTGCAAAAGCAATGCGCTTCATAAAAAAAGGCAAACTGTGGATTTTGAATATGGTTTGAATAGCTCCTCAAGCCAAGCCTGCCTGTCTGAACACTTCAAGTCAAAAGCCTGGTCGGTTTAAGGAAGGAATACAAAAATGACAAAATGAAATTTGCAGGTGGTTTCAATCCTAAGTTATATATGTATGTTTTTCTCAGTAAGCTGGCCAAACTTTAGATTTATTGGAGGGAGAGGAAAAGTGAGAAACCCCATAATTTGTCTTGGGTATTGGAAAACATTTCCATGAATTAGGTATTGATTCTTGTAGAGAGTTTTTCTCTCGTGGTGGTTAGTGAGCAGTGTGCAGTCGTGTGCCGAGTTGGCAGGAAGGTAGCACACCCTTCTCGCCATTTCCTGCCGAGTCCATTACAGATATCACCAGTGGGGCACAGCACATTTACCATCAGAATGTAAGCTCCCTGGGGGCAGGAACCGTGTCTCTCTTATAAAGCGGAGTCTCATTTTTCAGGTACACTAGTTCCCAGTGCACCCGTCTCACCAGTTCCTAGGAGGACAGAGGGCTGCTTGGCAAAGGTGACGTTCAGGCATTGCCAGCTCCCTTGTCCTAATTCCATTTTAATACCATCTGACCTCCAAGAGTACCACTTTCTCAGGTGGTGTTTTGCTTGAGAAGACCATCCCAGGAACAATTTAAGAGAAGCATAGGCAACGGGACCAGGCTGAAGTGATGAAGCCTCTTGAGGAGACAGAATAATCTAAGGAAGAAATGGCAGCTTGAGATAGGAAACGGCATAAGGTCTTTGGAGACTAGAGACCTGGGTTCAAACCTTTCCATTAAACGGTGGATAAACTTCACATGGACTGTTGTTTAATTCTACCAGGTATCAATTTTCTCTCGTAAGTATTGCTAGGTCGGTGATTAGAATATCTATCACAAACGTTTGATTAACCCTGGAGGCTAAGCAGGCAAAATAAAATTGTTTCGATCTTAGGGAGCTGTGCACCATTAACTACAAGCGAAGCCATCAGAAAGCAGGGATGAGGGATATTCTGGGCAGCCAGAATTGTGAGGAGTCGGTGGCAGATAGAGTCAATGAGGTGTGGGATACTTCCAGCGAGAGGGATACACTGTGCCTTGCTTTATTTGTTTTACAGACATATCATTAACTACTTTAAGGGTTAGTTGACCAATGTTGGTCAGGGGGGAGGAAATTTTCCTCTTCCCCTTTTAGGTGCTTGTAGCTGGTCTAAGAATTAAATTGACAGGAGACAGATTAATGGGAGAAAATGAAACAAAAGTTTAAAAACATGTATACATGGGGGAGACCCAGGAAAACTGAGTAACTTGCCAAAATGACTGATGCCCTCACTTGAAATATCATCTTCAGCCAAAGACAGAAGAGGATGTTGGGGCTAGTGGTTTGGGATTTAAGAGGAGAGGAAGGCAATTCACGTGGTGGTGGTGGAAAAGCAAATATTTGGTAAACAAATGTTGGCTGGGCCTGCAGAGACAATGGGATCGAGACTGGACTCTGATCTCTAGGCCCAGCCTAGAATTTCGCCACCACACTTAGCCCACATTCTTTGCAGTTATCTGTGGTGATAGCTCTGTTCTGGGAACAGGCTGTCAATCTAAATTCTTTTAGGAGGTTGGGGGAAGGTCAAAGTTTCTTCCCAAGTCTTTTGGGCCCTGGTTGTTTTTAGCTCAAAATAATCCGCCAAAGAGACATTTTGGGGTGGCAAGTTCTCCCCCACCCAACATATTTGGTTTTGAGCAAAACAGTGGATGCTTGAGAAATATGTAAGGATTTACACTTCTCTGTTTTTCTTGTTTGGTTGGTTCTTGTTTCCCTTGGCTTTATAACCTCATGGGCCACATAATGGATAATTCTGTTTAACAGCCAGTAGCTGCCATTATATCTGTAGCTGGATTTACTGCTAAGCATAATCTTAGGCAAGTGTCTCCCCCCACCTCCGTGTCCATCCCCTGCCCCCCCCAGTTCTTTCACCAGCACAAGCCCTGAGGGCTGTGTGACCGGAGTTTCCTTCAGTGCATTTCTGAAAGGAAGCAAAGTAGCACTGTGGATACAATAGGCATTTGCACATTTTCAAAGCATTCTTTTGGGTAATTCCAACTCCCACCACTTTGCTTTTGGCAGACACTAGCTTCCAAGCAAGTGGCAAACCATCTTTTATTTTCATAAAGCCAGAAGAACGTTTCGTAGCGCTACAACGATCAGCAATTTGCGGTCAGTAACTTCAGGGGTCTTGGACATGTCATTGGTGGATGGCCACTTCCTCTTGAGGGCAGATTTACCTCTGGAAGCTTCTACCGTGGCTGGTGATTTGGGGAGATTGGGAGTGACAAGCCCTTTAAGAAGGAGGAAAAGTGAACTGTCGGGAATAGAGGAAAAGGTATTGGTTGGTGAGCCTACCGGAGTAGAAGCAGACTTCATTTACCCATTAGAAGCATTTCCTGTAATTAGCTGAAAATGGATTTAGGCTCTATTAGATTAGAACTAGATGAAAAAATTGACAGAAATCTCAAAGCAAGTGAAAGAAATGCACTTCAAGTACTCTCATTAGAGAGCAAATTATCTTCCCTTAGACAAGGTTCAGCCCTAGACAAGACGGAGAGGAAGGGAATATCACCAGCGGTCACTGGTTTCACCACACAATTGTTTTTTCAGAGGCTCATATGTACAGAAGGGGTTCAGAACCAGCCCCCCCTAATGTGCCACTTTGGCATGTGCATTATTTTGAGCTGAAGTCAGTCACAGCCCAAAAGGAACAGGAAGAACTCTTTTTTTTTGCCATTTTTCTAAAAATTAATTTATTTATTTTTGGCTGTGTTGGGTCCTCTCTGCTCTGCGCGGGCTTTCTCTAGTTGCGGCGAGCGGGGGCTACTCTCCGTTTCGGCGCACGGGCTCCTCATCGTGCTGGCTTCTCTCGTTGCGGAGCACGGGCTCTAGGTGGACAGGCTTCAGTAGCTGTGGCTCGCGGGCTCTAGAGCGCAGGCTCAGTAGTTGTGGCGCACGGGTTTAGTTGCTCCGCGGCATGCGGGATCTTCCCGGACCAGGGCTCGAACCCGTGTCCTCTGCGTTGGCAGGCGGATTCTTAACCACTGCGCCACCAGCGAAGCCCCTGAAATAATGCCCTTTGCAGCAACATAGATGGACTCGTCTCTGCGCTGCTCCCCCGCCGGGAGCCTCACAGTGTGGGGACCGACTCGGTCTCCAACTTCCCTTTCCTCAGGACGCGGGTCTTCAGGGGCCGCAGCATCCCGGCGGCGCAGCCCTCTCGGAAGAACCTTTTATCTCCCTCTTAACTGCCTAAGACTGCATCAATTTGCTGTACACCTGAAACTAACACAACATTGTAAATCGACTGTACTCCAATATAAAATAAAAATTAAATTGAAAAATGATTATGTATAGAATAGATAAAAAACAAGTCCTATTGTACAGCACAGGGAACTATATTCAGTATCGTGTGATAAATCATAATAGAAAAGAATATGAAAAAGAATATATATATATATGCATAACTGAGTCCCTTTGCTCTATGGAAGAAATTAACACAGCATTGTAAATCAACAGTACTTCAATCAAGTTCTTAAAAAAAAAAGAATTTTGAGAGAGGGGGCCTGGTCCAGGAAGAGAGTTATCACCCAAGATAACTACAAATGTATAGGCTCAGCGTAGGGCGCTGGAGGACCTCAGCTGGGCCTGTTTGTTCAAACTCCTCTCTGTGTCCCACTGTCTCTGCGCATATGCCGTGACAAAGATTTGTTTACCAGTCTCCCTGTTAATTGTCTTCCTTCCCTTTGAAGCCCTCGACCCCCTCCCTCTTTCTCCTTAGCTCAGGATGGCATATAAGCTTCAATGTCAATGTGAGGCTCCCACATGTACAAAATTCAATTTGTTTTCCTCCTGCTAATCTGTCTTATGTCAATTTAATTAGTAGACCAGCCAAAAGAACCTAGAAGGGTAGAGGAAAATTTCTTCCTCCCCTGTGGTGCCAAAAGCTGTAGACAAGAAGACAGAGCCAGGAGTAGGACCAGAAGCTGCTCCCCTCCTGTGAGCCCAGTTCTCTTGCCACCAATCATCTGTGTAGTCCCAGCCAAGATGTTGGCCCTGTGTACCCTTCTGTTTTCCCATCTCAGAACCCAGATCTCTCCCATTTTGTGATTCTGTGATCTCTTTGGGGAGACGCCTATATACCAAAAAAGATGATGGGTAATTACGTTATCTTTCATGTAAGATCCAAGTAGCAAGTGTGAAGGAAGGGAGAAGAAATCAGCGGAGGCTGCAGTGATTGTAACTTGAGTGAAGTGGTGGTGGTAGAACCAGGAGGCATCGTAGTCGATGGTACAGAACTTGGGGACCGTCCTGGGCTGAATACCTACTCTGCCTCAGTGTTCACATCTGTAACATGGGGTGACAGGGCTGCTTTGTAGAGGTAATTGACATCATGTGTATGTATAGAAGTTAGGACAGTTGCTTAACAATGTTAATTAATAGATCTGCCCTGCCTTTTGAGCTGCTGAACAGAGCTACGCAGTCTTTGCTACTCCTGCCATTGAGAGGTAGAGCTAAATCCCCCTCTCCTTCAGTCTGAACTGGCCTGAGCATCTTCTTTCATTTGTCTGCGGCAGGTCTTAGTTGCAGCATGCGGGCTCTTAGTTGTGGCACGTGGGAGCTAGTTCCCTAACCGGGATCGAACCCCGGCCCCCTGCATTGGGAGTGTGGAGTCTTAACCACTGGACCACCAGGGAAGTCCCTGGCTTGAGCATCTTCTTTAAAAAAAAAAAAAAAAAAAAATTTATTTATTTTTTGGGGGTGCTGCATTGGGTCTTTGTTCTTGGGTCTCAGTTGCTGCACGCAGGCTTTCTCTACTTGCGGCGAGCAGGGGCTACTCTTCGTTGCGGGTGCGGGCTTCTCATTGCAGTGGCTTCTCTTGTTGCAGAGCACGGGCTCTAGGCGTGCAGACTTCAGTAGTTGTCGCTCGCGGGCTCTAGAGCACAGGCTCAGTAGTCGTGGCGCACGGGCTTAGTTGCTCTGCGGCAGTAGTTGTGGTCCCGGACCGGGGCTCGAACCCGTGTGCCCTGCATCGGCAGGCGGACGCACAACCACTGCGCCAAGGCTCAGTAGTCGTGGCGCACGGGCTTAGTTGCTCTGCGGCATGTGGGATCTTCCCGGACCGGGGCTCGAACCCGTGTGCCCTGCATCGGCAGGCGGACGCACAACCACTGCGCCACCAGGGAAGCCCTGAGCATCTTCTTGATGAATAGAATAATGTGCTGGGACTGATGAAGCCAGGCCCTAAGGAGCCTTGCAGCTTCTGCCCTGGCTTTTGGAAAACTTGGACTTGAATGGTGAGCCCTCGTGCAAGACGTCTGACTGCCTTGAAATTCTGATGCTAAGGCGACTCTATGTGCGAGCACACGGAGAGACCCTGAGGCTACATAAAGCAGGGTGCTAGGCAGTCCCAGTGGTCCAGTCCTCAGCCATTGGGTCAAAGCAGGGCAAGCCCCAGACATTGTGGAGAAGGGACAAGCTCTCCCCTCTGAACCCCCATAGAGCCATGAGTGATCATAAGAGACAGCTGTGCTTGTAAGGTGGTGTTACACATGCCAAGTGGCTGCACAAATACTCACATTCACGTTGTTGACATTTAGTAAAGGTGAAGTGTGAGCCCTTCCTTTCTGGCTGTTCCCAGCATGTCTCTTTCATAGCCAAATTTGTATCAATAGTTCTGTCTGAATTATGCTTGGCTCTAAACCCTTGTCTCCCTTTTCTAGTTTCAGTGCAAATAACTACATTGAAATCACAAGGGGGATATAGAATAGAGTGTGTATAAGGAAATGCCTGGTACACAGTAAATACCTAGTAAAAAGCAAATCAAATAGAAATCTGATTCCTACGAGAATCTGTCAAATAAATGTTTCATTCATTAAACTGAAGCATTTTTGTAAAACTAAGGGGTCCGCTGAGACACAACTTTTGTTGTAACTTAGAATGCTGGGCACAGATCAGCTTACTTCATCTAGCCCAGTATTTGTTCCTTCAAATGAGGGAGAATTCCAGGCATGTCTCTATCAAAATCCAGAGTTGGATAAAGAACAAACTCGGGGTGGGGTCCCTGCCACAGAAACGCTTCCTGCATTTTGGTAATGGCACAGGATGGGAAAGAGTTCACACTTTCTCCGGAGGAGATGGAGTATTTTTCACTAGAATACAATCGATCATTGTTTCTTTCTTTTTTTTTTTTTTTTTTTGTGGTATGCGGGCCTCCCTCTGCTGTGGCCTCTCCCGCTGCGGAGCACAGGCTCCGGACGCGCAGTCCCAGCGGCCATGGCTCACGGGCCCAGCCGCTCCGCGGCACGTGGGATCCTCCCAGACCGGGGCACGAACCCGTGTCCCCTGCATCGGCAGGCGGACGCGCAACCACTGCGCCACCAGGGAAGCCCCAGATCATTGTTTCTTTATCTTGTTTTGTCTGACGATTTTCTGGGTTTCTGATAAAAGTTATGGAGCTTCTTTCTGGAAGGATGCACATATACACACAGAAACAATATGCTGCTTACACCCGTGGAAAGAGGGGCAAGGTCACAGTCCCCAGAAGCCCAGAAGTCTATTTTTATGTTGAGCATCCCTGACCGAAGAAGAAGGATCTTATATTTTGATAATACCTTCTTCCTAGACAGGATAGCCCCCATATGTGTGTATGTGTATATATATATATATGTTCTTGTTGATTTGTTTGTTTGATGTGTCTGCTTAGGTTATGTGGTTTAGAATAATCCATCCTCCTCCGCAAACTATCAAGGGTTTCAGTATGGAGTTAAAGTTGTTGATAAGACTCTGATAAGCTTTTATACAGGTAGGTAATCAGAAGTAATTAGAATGAATCCTTGCCTGCTCATTTGTTTGCCTTTCTCTTGGAAGCTTCTTGATTTTGCTCCACTTATTAGAATCGCACTCAACACTTAAGAAAGCATCTGCTTCTGAGGGGAACTCGTCTTTATCCTGAAATCAGCTAAGCGAACTTTCCTGCAACCACACTGATTGCAGAATGCAACGCATAATTAAGTGTTTACGGAAAAAGCCGGCAAACGGGGCCAGTGGGAATATGTCAGAGCAGCTCTTGTCTCCATAGCAACACCCGATGAGCCTTGCAGAGAAAGGAACGCATTTGCAGGATCACTCATGCAAAATGATAAAGCCGCAACTAACAAGCACACAAAATCAACTGCATCATTATGTTTGGGGCGTTAAATATTTAACATCTCAGCTTTCCACATCGGCATTCAATAATCCTAATTCATTTTTGGTGGTTTCTAAGTTGCTTAAGTGGAGAACAACTGACATCTGTTGATTACATACACTTAATGACTGCAAGGCTCGCCGTTATTTACACAGGATGGTAGAATACATTTTATAAGCAATTAGGAAAACGCAGTGTAATAAATTACATTGGGGTTTTGCTAGCCACGATGCCAGACAACACTCTCTCCTTGACAAACAAGTATTTACCCTTCTCTGAAGTGGAAAAGCATTCCAAACCAATTTGGGCAATGGTCTTTCCTCTTCTGACAAGTGTGTTCTGGGGTTTTAGTGGTCTTGGGGGAAGGGGAAGGTGGGTGCGGTTTGAGGAGCTACCAGTTTTCTGAGGATGTGTGTTCGTTGTGGGTTCTCCTCCCCGGAGTCTGGGGGCCATGCCCTTAGCTCAGATGCTTGAGTGTATCTGGGACCACTGTCTGCCGCCTTTCTCCTCATTGCTTGATCTCACGGGGTAGCCAGAAACCAGCAGGTCAGGGGTGCCCCCCTGTCCTCCACAAGCTCATTTATTTTGCTGTCTCAGTGACAACAGTATCCATTACAGGTCATCAGAACATACATGTACATAAAAAGTTAGCTTAGTGGCAATCAGGGAGTGCAAACAGGAGGACCAATGTAAAAGAAACTCTGCAAACTAAATGGAGAAGAGAGTCTGGGAAAGCGCTTATCTTGATCTCCTCATCTCTATGTTTGGGAGCTTTATGTCACCAGATAATGTATTCATAAATATATTTCTGAATAATTGATTTAGCATAATGGCATATTTGTGTGTGTGTAAGTATATTCATATAGACGCTGTAGAATAGTAACATCTATTACCTTTGAGTGACTATGATTTGCCATATACTTTGATGGACAATTTTACGTTTATTGTATTTAATTATCATAATGACCCAGTCAAGTATTTAAAAAAAATTTTTTTTAATTGAAGTATGGTTGAGTTACAATGTTGCATTAGTTTCAGCAAAGTGATTCAGTTTTACATACATATGTATATATATATTATTTTTCATATTTTTTCCATTATAGTTTATTACAAGATATTGAATATAACGAACCCGTGTCCCCTGCATCGGCAGGCGGACGCGCAACCACTGCGCCACCAGGGAAGCCCCAGATCATTGTTTCTTTATCTTGTTTTGTCTGACGATTTTCTGGGTTTCTGATAAAAGTTATGGAGCTTCTTTCTGGAAGGATGCACATATACACACAGAAACAATATGCTGCTTACACCCGTGGAAAGAGGGGCAAGGTCACAGTCCCCAGAAGCCCAGAAGTCTATTTTTATGTTGAGCATCCCTGACCGAAGAAGAAGGATCTTATATTTTGATAATACCTTCTTCCTAGACAGGATAGCCCCCATATGTGTGTATGTGTATATATATATATATGTTCTTGTTGATTTGTTTGTTTGTTTGATGTGTCTGCTTAGGTTATGTGGTTTAGAATAATCCATCCTCCTCCGCAAACTATCAAGGGTTTCAGTATGGAGTTAAAGTTGTTGATAAGACTCTGATAAGCTTTTATACAGGTAGGTAATCAGAAGTAATTAGAATGAATCCTTGCCTGCTCATTTGTTTGCCTTTCTCTTGGAAGCTTCTTGATTTTGCTCCACTTATTAGAATCGCACTCAACACTTAAGAAAGCATCTGCTTCTGAGGGGAACTCGTCTTTATCCTGAAATCAGCTAAGCGAACTTTCCTGCAACCACACTGATTGCAGAATGCAACGCATAATTAAGTGTTTACGGAAAAAGCCGGCAAACGGGGCCAGTGGGAATATGTCAGAGCAGCTCTTGTCTCCATAGCAACACCCGATGAGCCTTGCAGAGAAAGGAACGCATTTGCAGGATCACTCATGCAAAATGATAAAGCCGCAACTAACAAGCACACAAAATCAACTGCATCATTATGTTTGGGGCGTTAAATATTTAACATCTCAGCTTTCCACATCGGCATTCAATAATCCTAATTCATTTTTGGTGGTTTCTAAGTTGCTTAAGTGGAGAACAACTGACATCTGTTGATTACATACACTTAATGACTGCAAGGCTCGCCGTTATTTACACAGGATGGTAGAATACATTTTATAAGCAATTAGGAAAACGCAGTGTAATAAATTACATTGGGGTTTTGCTAGCCACGATGCCAGACAACACTCTCTCCTTGACAAACAAGTATTTACCCTTCTCTGAAGTGGAAAAGCATTCCAAACCAATTTGGGCAATGGTCTTTCCTCTTCTGACAAGTGTGTTCTGGGGTTTTAGTGGTCTTGGGGGAAGGGGAAGGTGGGTGCGGTTTGAGGAGCTACCAGTTTTCTGAGGATGTGTGTTCGTTGTGGGTTCTCCTCCCCGGAGTCTGGGGGCCATGCCCTTAGCTCAGATGCTTGAGTGTATCTGGGACCACTGTCTGCCGCCTTTCTCCTCATTGCTTGATCTCACGGGGTAGCCAGAAACCAGCAGGTCAGGGGTGCCCCCCTGTCCTCCACAAGCTCATTTATTTTGCTGTCTCAGTGACAACAGTATCCATTACAGGTCATCAGAACATACATGTACATAAAAAGTTAGCTTAGTGGCAATCAGGGAGTGCAAACAGGAGGACCAATGTAAAAGAAACTCTGCAAACTAAATGGAGAAGAGAGTCTGGGAAAGCGCTTATCTTGATCTCCTCATCTCTATGTTTGGGAGCTTTATGTCACCAGATAATGTATTCATAAATATATTTCTGAATAATTGATTTAGCATAATGGCATATTTGTGTGTGTGTAAGTATATTCATATAGACGCTGTAGAATAGTAACATCTATTACCTTTGAGTGACTATGATTTGCCATATACTTTGATGGACAATTTTACGTTTATTGTATTTAATTATCATAATGACCCAGTCAAGTATTTAAAAAAAATTTTTTTTAATTGAAGTATGGTTGAGTTACAATGTTGCATTAGTTTCAGCAAAGTGATTCAGTTTTACATACATATGTATATATATATTATTTTTCATATTTTTTCCATTATAGTTTATTACAAGATATTGAATATAATTCCCTGTGCTATATAGTAGGACTTTGTTGTTTATCTATTTTATATATAGTAGTTTGTATCTGCCGATCCCAAACTCCTAATTTATCCCTCTCCCCCCTTTCCCCTTTGGTAATGATTAGTTTGTCTTCTTTGTGAGTCTGTTTCTGTTTTGTAAAAAGCTCATTTGTAGCATATTTGAAATTCCACATGTAAGTGATATTACATGGTATTTGTCTTTCTCTGTCTTACTTCACTTAGTATGATAATCTCTGGGTCCATTCATGTTGCTTCATCTGGTAATATTTCATTCTTTTTTATGTCAGCCAAGTATTGTTTTTAAATTAATTAATTAATTAATTTTTGGCTGCGTTGGGTCTTCATCACTGCGTGCGGGCTTTCTCTAGCTGCAGCGAGCAGGGGCTACTCTTCATTGTGGTGCGCAGCCTTCTCATTGCGGTGGCTTCTCTTGTTGTGGAGCATGGGCTCTAGGCACGCAGGATTCAGTAGTTGTGGCTCGCGGGCTTTATCACTGCGTGCGGGCTTTCTCTAGCTGCAGCGAGCAGGGGCTACTCTTCATTGTGGTGCGCAGCCTTCTCATTGCGGTGGCTTCTCTTGTTGAGGAGCACGGGCTCTAGGCGCACAGTCTTCAGCAGTTGTGGCACGTGGGCTGAGTAGTTGTGGTGCACTGGCTTAGTTGCTCCATGGCACGTGGGATCTTCCCAGACCAGGGCTCGAACCCATGTCCCCTGCGTTGGCAGGCGGATTCCTAACCACTGCGCCACCAGGGAAGTCCCTGTCAGCCAAGTATTTGATCCCCACTTCCACATGAGGAAAACTGGGGTTCAGAAAAGCTAAATGATTTATCCAAGACTAACAAGGGGTAGGTGAAGACTCCAATCAGATTTTTTCTCCAAAGATGGCATTTTCCCATAAATGTGCACATGCTCACATACACACCTGTCACCACCTCACGGTTCCGTAGCCTCACAGGGCTGCATGACGCATGTCACTGGGCCATGCAGCACCAAGGATGTACCACAGCCTATCAACCCCGACGTTCTCAAATTGGATGACGTGTGGCAAAAGCATTTCCACAGCTATGGCTTGCTCTCTCTGTCTGAGGATTCCAAAGAGCTTTCTGGTGGTGTTTTGTTCTTTCCTCTGAGAGACTGAAGAGGTGAGTGGCGTTGAGTGAAACCACTGGAGAGCAGCGTGTCACTTGATGTTGGGTGTTGTGCTAAAACCAACCTCCATTCAAGAAGAATCTCCTTGTCTTGCCTAGTGCAAGTTTGTGTGCCTGACACACAGTGAGACTAAACAAACCAAAATGGCAGAGTTTGCAGGAGAGGAAGGTTTTTTGCAGGGCTGAGCAAGGAGAAAGGGTGGCTCATGCTGAAAAAACCCCAATCTCCCCAGAGGGTTTCAGCACAGCATTTTTAAAGGCCAGGTGAGGGAGGGGCATCCCAGGGCAGGTGATCAGCTCATGCACAATTCTCTGATTGCTTGACGATGGTCGATCTTTAGGCGCCAGAAGGTCTGGGGTCTAAGTGCTCATGATCACCAAGTAGTTAATTTCTTCAATTTGGTGGTGGTTTTTAGCATCTGAAAAACTCAGGAAATATGCATCAGATCCTATTACCTGGGCACTTCAGAGAGGAGCTTCAGCGCAGGATATGGGGGAGGGGTCTGTCCAGGGACTTGCTAGGTTACACTTAGATGTGAGCCCTGAAATTAAAGGAATCCACTGAGATCTGAATAAAGTGGAGATGTGTGTGTAGCGTGCACGTGCATACACACACGTACAAATATTCGTTGTCTTTCACTATCTTTGCCTTAGGATCTTGTATTTTACAATCTCTCAGTCGATGACTATAATTTGGAGGTTGGTTGATGAGATTGTTATGTGATGTAAGTCAAGCTCTCTGGGGGTGTGACCTGCACCATTACTTTCTAGGATGGCCTATAGCAGGGAATATTGCATTTACAAGCAAGACACATCTACCTCCTTCCTCATATTCATAATGATTTTAGTAAATACTCAATAAATGTTAAAATGGTGACACCATAAAATAATAACTAAGGGATTTATGTGGATTATCTCCTTTAATCCTCACAGCAATGCTTTTAGAAAGAAACTGACACTTAGTGAAATTAACTAACTCGACTGAGGCCACAAAGCTGATGAGAAATGGAACAGAGCCTTTTTCTAGAGCTCACAGATTCCTTTAGAGCCTTGGGACTAAGTTGATGCTAGGTTTAGTTCCTAGTTCTTTTGGAAGAAAATCAGAAATTACCTAGACAGAGATTTAAGTTTTTCATTGCCTGCGTTTGTAACATATTTCCGTTAAATGAGATTAAGACCACAATGATACACTTAACAGATAGGCTTGTTCTGTGTTCATTAATTCATTCATTGATCCATAGATATTGTTGAGTGCATACAATGAGGCAGTGTCTGTGCTGAGTACTGAGCAAACAAAGCTGAGCAAAATATAGTTCCTTGAGAGCAGCTGGAAAATTATATAGTAACAAAAGGCATGCCTGGGATGTTGTGAGAACCATGAAAAAAGGCATTTCTCCTAAATTTGGGGGTGGGAGTGGAGTTCACCATTGTAGCCTGCAGCCAGTAAGAGAAGCCAGAAAGCTATGGCAAACAATCAGGAAGTGTGCAAGGGTGGAGGCGATCATTTAAATGTACAATTACTGGAGTCTTTAGTACGAGGCCTAATATTCTTTCAGCTTCTCCCCACCCATGGAGCAAAAACAAAGTCTGAAGCAGCTTAAAACCAGAAAGCCTTCAATGGATTAAAGAGACTTGAAATTCCCACCATTGTGGCGTTAATGCCACTGCTCAGAAAACTCATGCTCCAATTAATGTGTTTTATAAAAAATGACCAGCGTGGGAAAGGGAAGTGATACAGCTATTTTGCAAAACAGTTTAGCACGTAAACTTTCAAAAGTTACACGTAAAAGGAAAATGAAACAAATAAAGTGAAAAAAGAAGTTAAACATACATTTACTATATGATCCAGCCACTCCATTCCTAGGTATCTCCCAAGAAAAATGAAAACATACGTTGACACGGAGACTCATGCATGAATGTTCATAGCAGCCTTATTCATAAGGTCAGAAAGTTGTAACAACCCAAATGTCCATCACATGGGGAATGACTAAACAGCACATGTTCTTATATACAATGGAACACTATTCGGCAAGAAAAAGGAACAAAATTCTGTTACACGCTACAACATGGATGAACCTCAGAAACATAGGCGAACATGTATATGAAATGTCCAGGAAAGGGAGACCTTTGGAGACGGAAAGGTGATTAGTGATTTCCTGGGGCTGGGAATGGAAATGAAGAATAACTGCTAACTGGGACAAGGTATCTCTTTGGGGTGATGGAAATGTTCTTTTTTGTGTGTGTGTGTGTGTGGTACGCGGGCCCCTCACCGCTGCGGCCTCTCCCGTTGCGGAGCACAGGCTCCGGACGCGCAGGCTCAGCGGCCATGGCTCACGGGCCCAGCCGCTGCGCGGCACGTGGGATCCTCCCAGACCGGGGCGCGAACCCGGTTCCCCTGCATCGGCAGGCGGACGCGCAACCACTGCGCCGCCACCAGGGAAGCCCTGGAAATGTTCTTAAACCGAATTGTGGTGATAGTTGAGAAATGGTGAAAATTCACTAAAAATCCTTGACTTGTCCACTTAAAGCAAATTTATTTTACAGTACATACTTATACCTTTAAAAAACTTTTAAAAAATGACCAATAACCTACTAAAATTTCTGTTTGAGTTAGTTGGAGCGTCTGAAACGTCATTTTAAATATTAACGACTCTAACAGCCATCTCGGCTGTATACTCTTTTAAACATAACCTTCAAATCTGTTTCATTCTTTGGCTTAGAAAGGAACACAAGACTTTAAAGGTGGCTCAGGGAATTAGTAAGTCGTGGAAGCTAAACATTTTCATCAGGTTAGTTAAAATGACAAGATACATGATTTATAGATGTTTTCCAGCAGATCTGAATTTCCTGCCAGCATTTCAGATTCTGTAGCCCTTTTTGGGCCTATGATGGATCTAGATTAGCACTGATAGTTCTTTTCCATAATTGTGTTGTACCCAAGGATGGCCCTGGAAATAAATGACATTCCTCAATTTTGGCTATGAATTAGCCAAAACAAGACAGTGTTATTTTGGGGGGTATGTATCAAAGTAACATTTCACATCTTTTCACATCTTTTTTGAAGAGATCTGGACTGAAAGTCATGGGAAACATTTGAAGAAATCTAGTTTTCTCAAATTTCAGTTCTGTTTATTAAACCAGTTTTCTTGGATCAGGACTGAAAATTCTGCAGAGCAATTTAACTCTAGGAGAGGAACTGATAAGATTAGCACAATTCATTCTCAAGAATCAGGCAGGTGTCACCTGAAATTCACTTGAAATTTCACCTCCTAGGAGAGCTGGGTCCCTTGTTCTGTGCTTCCATAGGGGTTAGGAACCAACAGTCGCTGGTTTCTGACAGGCTTGGTTTTAGTTCTTACTGTTGTCAACTGAAAAAAAAAAAAAGCACAAGCTAAAAGTTAAGAAATATTTTTTTTTTTTTTTTTTTTTTGTGTGGTATGCGGGCCTCCCTCTGCTGTGGCCTCTCCCG